>NW_016690195.1:6354585-6537108 GCF_001604755.1 Lepidothrix coronata
GATGGTGTCAGCGAGGTCCTCAGGACGTAGGTTTGTTTAGAGTGACCTTCTCTTAGATGGATTGCCTTACAGGGCTGACGAGCTCCATCTGCCCAGAGGAGTTCCCTGACCAGGAATCGAACCGGGGCTACAGCGGTGAGAGCCCCGCATCCTAACCACTAGACCACCAGGGGGCCCCCTGTCTGTATTACTTTTATGCATATACTACAGGGCTGGCCCACTAACTGCATATCGAACATTTTAAACTGCTCTGAGTAGACACTGAAGAGAGGTCAACCCTTCAGCATACACAGATTGTAAGAGTAAACTGTGATATTATTCTAGCTGTCATGTCACTATTACTTGATATGGCTTAAAATTTAGGACTAGGAATTTGATCTTGATCAAATGGGACCAGTACGTCTTCAGGATCAAATCAGGATATTGGCAAGTTACCCGTCAGTAGACCAGTCAAGAGTAAATTAATAAAACTTGCCAGGAAATCAAAATATGCAGCATACAAAAGGTCCTCTAGATCATGTGAAAGAATAGCAATAAACAGCATTTTTTCTTTATGGAGTTTTTGAATAAAAAAAATCATTTTTATGTGAGCCCAGTTAGAAGTATTTGGATATTCTCCCAGCTCCAGGGCTTTTTTCTGAATGTTCTTCTTTCTGCCAGGAATTAATTTGTTTTGATGTAATCCTGCATTTCTAACTCAGAATAAGCTTTTTTGTTTCACACAGCTATCCATCTGCCATAAGAATTGTTATACATTTTTAATTTCTGTAACAGTTTCTAGCATATATTATGGTTTTATAAATAGATATTTAGCATTTTGTATTTAGTCAACACTTGGCATAAGTATTATGTTAGAACTCTTTAGAAACAGGTACAACAATTGAAAATGAAACTCCTTTTTTCTTGACTATTGTTTCTTTAGGAAAATAGTGCAGTAGAAATTGGCTCCATTCACAGATTTACTCAGTATTGGAACCACCATATTTTGTCTTTAAAAATGCATATTTCTTCACTATGTTTAGAAGAAGGATCTGAGAGCGTTTTTTTTCCTCGTGCAAGGATGATTATTAATGTAGTAATGAATAAAAAGTTTAGCTCTGTCCCCAGCAATAGAGCCACATGCACAACTGATTTCAGTGTAGGGGAAGTATTGGGTTCTTTCAAGAACTCAGGGCACCTAATAGCCTTTAAATCCCAGGTCTGACTCTAGGTGTTACTGCACAAGACATTCCTTCATCTGATATAGGGTCAGCTTTCCAGTCCTTTTACTTGAACTGGCCAGATCTAGACCTGCTCCTGAATATCTGCATTCTGTCTCTGCTGCTTCTATTCGTATTTTGCTTAGAGTTCAGCTGTATCCTTGTGTTATGGTTTAACCCCATCTGGCAACTGAGCCCCAATCAACCACTTGTTTACTCCCACACCAGTGCAGTGGGGAAGAGAATCAGATTAGTAAAAGTAAGAAAAGTTGTGGGTTGAGGCAGAGAAAGTTTATTAGGGGAAGCAAAAGTTGTGTGCACAAGCAAAGCAAAACAAGGAATTAATTCACTGCTTCTCATGACAAGTGGGTGTTCAGCCATCCTCAGGAAAGCAGAGCTCCATTATGCATAACAGTGACTTGGGAAAATAAATGTCATCACTCCAATTGCCCTGCCCTTCCTTCTTCTTCTCCCAGCTTTATGTGCTGAACATGGCACCACATGGTATGAAATATCCCTTGGGTCAGATGGAGTCAGCTGACCCACCTGTGTCCCTTCCAAACTTCTTGTGCATCCCCAGCCTCCTCGCTAGCAGGGTGGTACGGGAAGTAGAAAAGGCCTTGATGCTGTGCAAGCACTGCTGAGGAATATTACATTATCTGTATTATGAACACTGTTTTCAGCATAAATCCAAAATAGAGTCCCATACAAACTACTGTGAAAAAAATTACCTCTAGGCCAACGAAAACTAGCACACCTGGTTTGTCTCTGATAGTCCTGGGTTTCCTCATATATACTTTCTGAAATTTGTCCCTAGACACAAGCTTTTATCTTGTCCCAGCAACTTTCTCTGATATTCACTCATTGAACTGTATAAACGTGTAAACCTCTTAACCTCTGACATAATGGACTTTCCAAGGGCTCCATCATTCTTAAAACTTGAATAGAATCTGACACAAAACATTTTAAATACTTAAGCAATCATGATGACAATCTTTCAATAAGGGCTAATGGCTATGGAGATGGTGAGAAAGATGAAATGTTTTCCATGAATTGAGTCACTAAGTGAACCAGACCTATTCAATTTGAAGAAGAAATACTTTGAGGGGAACAAGCTATGACAAAATCATGAACTGCTGATCAGAGAATGTTTTTGGACTTATTCTAGTTTATGAGGACCATGGTGCTACTGTGCTTATATGCAAATAAGTTGTGCAGTAACATGAAATGCTTTTCTGCACTGCTTTAAAGCAGGTTGTAACTGGGGCCATTATTTTTTACAGTATTTGGACATTATAGGATGAAATTTCTATCAACAATTAAACCAAGCAAATCCTCACAGGTTTTTAAATTAAATTTTGTTGTTATTATATTTCAAGGGTTGAAAATTTTTTTTGCTATATAACTGTCTCCTCTTGTGGGACTTCCTTAATGTCCCCTAGTCTTTTCAGAGCGATTTCTGAGTGTATATGTGATTTTTAATACTCTAAATTAACTATATCCCCTTTGAGCTGCACAGACTCAATGCAGTCAAAATATATAATTATTCCAGGAAAGGTGACACCTTCTTGCATTATCTATATAAACATAAAAATATTTTGCTCAAGAGATTAACATTGAAATGAAGAGTTAAGAATAACCTTCTATGTATCTTCCTCTCTCTGTTTTTTCTTTCTTTTAGTGATTTTCTTTTATGGAAGGACCTCAGCCTTTTATAATTGTAATTAATAAAGTTTATGGAGCAATTTTCAGGACTTTTGTGTCCAAAGCATCTTTTTAACAATAAAGTTCACTTTTGTAAAGACAGATCACTATTAAAGAAAACATCCTGTTCAATTTTGAAAAGTTTTATTTGGCCTCCTCAGGTAGACATTTTACAGCTCAAGCATTGTTTGGTGGGTCTGTAGTCTTGATCTGTGATGCTGCCGCAAAAAATGAAAAATGGAAACCTTTCAGGAGATTTGAATGTACTTTGGACCAAAAGGAAAGGACATATCTGTAAAGTCAAAAGTAAAAGGTAAACACTGGAAGGAGAGAGAACATAGTGAAAAGAGTTAAGAATATTATTTCTGAAAAAAATAGTAATGAAGAAGGGGAAAAAAGTCATAGTAATTTTATATATTTAGTCTGCAGAAAATCCAAGGCATTTTGATTGTTCTGAGGAATTTTCAGCATATGCCAATATGAAACTGCTATGCAAGCTGGTGGAAACTAATTTTTAAGAGTACTGAGATCATATTAGAAAAAATTGGTAATTAATTTCAGAAATTGAATAAATAAATAAATCCTTAGTCTTAAAATGCAGCCTAAACAGGGGTACTGCACAATAATTGAGAAAGAAATCTCTGGTAGCAATAAACCCAAAGAAAATAAATTATCAGAAAAGGTAAATTTAATGTAAATGTTGTTTGTTTAATAATGATGTGGTCTCTAATTCTGAAAGTTCTGGTATTCCATCAATGATAATTTAAGTATATGGCAGAGTGTGGTTATTTGGCAGGATGGTTGTGGAACATACAGGTAGTGTAAGTAAGCATCCTAATATGTTGGCAACAGATTATAAATCAAATTAATTAATGTTGTTAGTTTTTGTTGAAATAAAATCAGTTGGTACTATTCTCCATGTTGAATCCCTCCTCTTCTCACTAAAATATGATCGACAGTTTGTCTTCAGCACTTCAGATTTTTTTTCTTAAATAGGCTTTTTTTTCATCCTTTATTTTATATTTAGATGTTTATTTCTAAAGAAGAAAATATGTTTATTTTGAAAGAAGAAAGAAGTATGATGAAAAAAAGTAGAACATCATAGAATTACAAAAAAGGTTTTTGGGAGCAGATCTCCACAGTTCATTTAGTTCAACTCAGAGCATAACTCTTGCTAGATGGACATCATTAGAGGTGCATGATCCATACTTGAATTGTTTGACACTTTTCAGTAGTTTACAATCCTACTAATAAGCAGCTAATTTAAACAGTTAGGCTGATGGATATCAACTTCAGCTTACTACGAATTCTTTCCTAAGTGAGACCTGATTGGGTAGTACTCTATTTAAAAGATTTTTGCTTACAGTGAAACTGCAAGAATTGTCCTTGGGGAATTTTATTACCAGGAAAGGGAGATAGCTGAGAGGTCTATAGAAGGGTAGCAACAATGACATTATCTTTGGTACTAAGGTATTCTTCTATTTAAAGCAGAAAAACAAAACATGAAAACAAAATTTCACATAAGGAAAGATATCTGTCAGCTGACCCTAATGTTTAGAATTAATGAAGTAGGACTGATACATTTCCTGGCTGCTTTATCTTAGCAGCTGAAAGGTGACCACAATAAGATTTACCTAACAAGATGGCCTTGAAATTTGGCTATCATTCAGTCTCAAATACCAACTGGGAACCTGTGTATGTTCTGAAATCATACAAATTATTCTTAGTCTTTCTGTCAGTCCACAAGGAAATTGTACATTTCAAACATAAGGATCAGTAGTGCTGAAGCATGGACCAACAAACACACGACCATATGGGCAGCAATGAAAAAAATTAATTCCATCCTTGTCAAAATTAGTACAAGGTGGTGAGTAGTTGAGTGCAGAACTGTTATTTGTTAAATCCTTCAATATTAGATCAATGAGGCATTTGTTGATGCTGACTGGGGGTCAGTTAAAGAACGAAAGATAGAACTTCTTTGTAAGCAAACATAAACTTCTGGAATTTGTTAAAGCAGAAGGTTGTGGACAGAGATGGTATCAGTAGGTTTTAAAGGATTGGTTAAATTATGGAATATAGGTCCATAAACTGATGTCAAAAGGAACAAAGAGGAATATATCCTCTAATGTCTCCATGGGAGGAAACAAAAAGTGAATTGAGTGTGTAAATAGCCCCAATAGGGTAATTTCCCCACATAGAATCATAGAATCAACCAGCTTGGAAAACACCTCCAAGATCATCAAGTCCACATCCAGTCTCATCTTAAAAACCTCCAGGGACGGTGAATCCACGACGTTCCGGGACAGCCCATTCCAATGTCTGATTACTCTCTGCATTTTAACAATATAACATTGTAAGCTTCCTAAACTTACTGTTTAAAGTTTGTTATATTTTAATTGATTAATGAATCATATTGCTTACTAGTGAATATCTTACAAAATATCAATGATTATATTTTTGTTATCACAAGTTTGTGTCATGACAAGTCAGAAGAATCAGTTATGTTGTTTTTTACTCTTTTTGCATGTGTACATTTCCTTTTGCATACAGCTAATGTGCTTCCTGACATTTTTTTAATTGTCAGTTTAAGATAGCTTCTAAAAAAAATATAGTAATTCAGCCATCAAAATGTTTGTTCTCTAGTTTTATATTGCTGTGAACATTATCAATAGTTGATTAGAGAGCAGAACATTCTAGCAAGCAAACTTTTTCATTTAATATACAAAGATATGAAAAAATGAAGAATTTTGTTTGAAATGATCCTATGAAACAGACAGAAAATTATATTTTAGAAGCCTTATGTAATCATGTATTCAACAAAGACCCTTGTATCTTGAGCAATCTTACACACACAAAAAACCCAATCAACTAAAACCAACCAAACAAACAAAAGTACACTTTCATAAACTA
The DNA here is from genome assembly GCF_001604755.1 of Lepidothrix coronata. NCBI lineage: Eukaryota > Metazoa > Chordata > Aves > Passeriformes > Pipridae > Lepidothrix > Lepidothrix coronata. Next base: position 6,360,399 of record NW_016690195.1, read on the forward strand.
GATAGCAGTATGTTTTAAGATGGCATAGTTATAATTCTATTCCCTCATTTATATTACAAAATTAATAAACTTCCTTTTGTTTTCATATTATCTCCTAATAATTAATGCAACTGAATGTAACTAATCACATAAGAATTGGCAGGACTGTCTTTGGCTGGAAAATTAAGTACCTCCTCTAGTTTTCCACATTTAAAGGAATGTATTTCTATCTGAACTATGAATAAAGACTGTAAGGCATTTGTTTGTCATTGTTCCCTTATCTCCAAATATGATGGTTCAAAAATTATTACCTGTGCTGTGAAGGAAATTAATTATTGATATTTATAATTAAACAAGCTCCTTGGTTCCATCTGCTCAGAGCTTGGCAAATATACTTTGAGGTCCTGGATTCCTTGAAGAGAAAACTAGACAAATTCTTGACTGTCCCTCTTTGCGTTGTTTTCTCCTTCTCCTTGGACATGAAATAAACTTATTTGCCATTTTGTTCTGTGAAATACCAGAATCGGTGGAAAAATAATGCCTTTTTTAAGCAGACAGTGAAAATAGTTCTCTCTTAATGGATTCTCTAACTTAGCTATAAAGTAGATCAGAAAGACACAACAATAGTTCTCTTCATTTTGGTTTGTTTCTTAACAAAGCTTTTACAAATAATGAAAGCTTTGCATCTCTTTTTTTCCTTTTTTTCAGAACAAAGATTAACCTGATTCTTTTGAAATAAATTGTTTTCTCTCCACATCCAGGTTATAAATAAGATCTTTGCTTAAAAGAAGTTATTTTCCTCCTGTGTAGAGATATGTTTCCAGTTACACAGTGACAAAATACATTGAACATAATCAAAACATCAGGGAAATGTTAAGGGGGAAAAACACTAAGAAGTCTCCATTTAGTTTGTGGGGTTTGAGGGGAATATCCCAGGGGGCTTTAAAACCACTTGACCCTTTCCCCTCTAGCACCAATATGTACTCTTGTATCACAAGCCATAGGCACATGCACAATTCCCTGCACAATTTAGTTCAAATGTGTGTCTGTCCATTGCCAAGGTTTGCTTAAAGATTTGTAATGCTTCAGAAGCTCACAAAAATATATATCATAAAGCTTTTTACGTAAAATATTACTGTTAGCCAGAATATGGTATAGAATGAAACTCTGAAGTACCTGATCTGCTATTTAGAGTGTATAAGACTATTAATTTACTACGTAAAATTGCTGGAAATTGAACAAAAATCTTCTCGTTTCTTCCTCTCCCCTCAGTATTTACTCTAGAATAATCATTAACCATTTACTTAATGTAGCTGGATGTATATGTTGTCCTAACCTATTTGAGTGTCAGAACTTTCTTAGGGCACATAGTAGCTGATCAATACCTGGTATTACTTGTGAAACAAAATAATTTTAAAATTAAAGAAGAGGATTAGATTTGATGATCACTGATCAGTACACCCCAGAAAAGAAAAGCCTATGAAAGAATAGGCTTGTTGCTGTTTGTTACTATTTGTCCAGACTAAAAAACCAACTGGAAGATGTTTGGAATAAAGTGCATTATATTTTCACAATATTCTAAATAGTTAGACAATGTAAATGAAGTTTAACAGATGTTAAACTGTTAGGACACAAAATTTCTAAGTAGAAATATAAGCCTTTCTTCTATATATTTTTTCTTTCAAATTGCATAACTGTAAATCTTTCAAAATGTCATGAAGTTTTCTTCATGTCATGTATATGTAGCTAAATTAGTCAGCATTAGGTATCATAGCACTTGTCTCTTTTTTCTACTTCATCTTCTTTTTTTTTTTTTACTTCATACGTGTTCCTGTCTTAAACAAAAAAGGATGTCTTTTTATAATCTCAACAGCAGCAACAACAAAAAACACATACAGAAAAAAGACATACCACAAAACACACTTCAGATTCTTTCTCAGGTTTTGATTACTCAGATGTTGTGAGGTAGAAATCTTTTGAAGTTTATCTTTCTTCTTTCTTACTTATAGATTTCCCTTTCTCCTCACTTGTTTCAAAGAGAAAGTGAAATAAACAAAGAAGAACATAGAGACTTGGGGAGTTGTCTGAGAATTCAAACACTAGAGTTCAAAGACTCAGAAAGGAATCTTACTTTTATAAATTAGAGTTTCTTTATAATTCTGTCAGTATTTATTTCCTTTTTTCCAATTTAACGGAAAATACAATTACTTCAGTTACTTCCATTTTTTTATCCATTTGTTAGGAAAAGACAGTGGTTAATGAGAGTGTAAAAGAACAAGAAGATTTTTCCTTTCTATTCTACCACAAAAAGTTTCAGAGATTCCTGAAATTCCTGTGAGTAGCAAGTATTGCATTTGATTTGGAAAGACATCTGAGAAAAAGGCCTATCTTTCGGTGTTGCAGTTTCTGAGTCATGCTTAATAATCTATGCCTATGTAAAAATGTTTGGATGTTGATAAAGGGGGGACTTTAGTTAACGTTATGGGAATTTGGGGGTAAAATCAGTCTGACGTCTACCCTTCAAATACACAAATTAAAAAAATTCATGGTCTATGATGGCTCCTCAGTATAAGGGAGACAGGAACAGATTGGAGAGAATCCAACAAGGAATATTAGGGGACTGGAGCATCTCTCAAATAAGAAGGGCTGAGGAAGCTGGAACTGTTCAGCTTCCAGTACAGAAGGCTTGAGGGAGTACTTAGCAGTGTTAATAAATGCTTGAAGGGAGTGTGCAGAAAAGACATATCCAGGCTCTTATCAGAAAACAAGGCAATGGGCACAGTCTGAAACACAGGAGATTGTCTCTGAGCATCAGAAAACACTTCTTTACTGTGAGAGTGACCAAGCACTGGCACAGACTGGTCAGAGAGCTTGTGAAGTCTTCTCCTTGGAGATGCTCAAAAGGAGTCTGCTTGGGCCTGCATAACTGGCTCTTGATGGCCATGCTTTAGCAAGTGGTTGGACCAGATCGCTTCCAGAGATCCCTTCCAATGCCAACTGTTACGTGATTCAGTGACTTCTAGTTTAGCCAATTCAGATAATATTGTGGTTTAACCCCAGCCATCAGCTCAGATCCACATAGCCTCAGTGGGAAGAAGAGAAACAGAAAAGTGAGAAGACTTATGGGCTGAGGTAAAGACAGTTTAATAAGTAAAGCAAAAGCCATGCACACAAGCGAAGTAAAACAAGGAATTCATTCACTGCGTCAGCAGGCAGGTGTTCAGCCATCCCCAGGAAAGCAGGGCTGCATCCCACGTAGCAGGTACTTAGAGAGACAAACACCATCACTCTGAATGCCCCTCTTCCTTCTTCTTCCCTCAGCTTTATATGCTGAGCATGACACCCTGTGGTATGGAACATCACTTTGGTCAGTTGGTGTCAGCTGTCCCAGCTGTGCACTCCCAGCCTCCTTGCTAGAGTAGTATAAGGGTCAGAAAAGGCCTTTGTAAGCACTGCTCAGCAGTAATGAAAATATTTCTGTATTATAAATGCTTTTTTCCAGGACAAATCTAAAACATAGTCCAATACCAGCTACTATGAAGAAAATGAACTCTATCCAGGCCAAAACCACCATAGACAATTAGGCCTCTCTTCTCTTAGAAAATTCTTCATGTTAATATTAAAAATGTTACCTATAACTCAAATTATTGTATGCTACTAGGATGAGGTTAGATATGCTTCATGGGGGTTATGTGTATATTTTATTGTGTAAATATGAAAAAGAGAATAATAAGAGTAATGATGAAAATATTAAAATTTCTCTATGAGAGTAATTTTTTCCTCACATTGAATAGTAGTTTACTTTGGAAGTTTTATTGAAATTAAAAGCCAGAGAGGAAGAGTGAAGAAGTAAGGTCTAAAAGGAGTCAAATATGAGTCAATAGTATTAGTAAAAACTTAAAGCAAGACCCTATAAATTTTTAAGGCTAATGAGTTTTTATTTAAATTTCTATTTACCTGGTTTGGTATAAAAGAAACTGCTATCTAGGCAAAGGAGTGCTTAGAAAAAACCCCCAGTAACAAGTAACAGCTTCGTGTAGTAAAGCAAAACTCATGCAAAACTGTGGCAAAACTTATCATAAGTAAGCTCTACATTTTTTCTCAGTTGATTTACTTGGGTTTAAAACCTTGTCAAGTTCTTAGAAAATGATGCAGGAGAATTCTCTCTACTAGAAATAACAAGATAAAAATGTGCTGCCTCTGACTTCGAGAAAGCATCTGATAAATTTATCAGAATGTTTATTGTTTCATAAAACCACACTATTTCATCAAATACCATTTAGCTTAAAATGTATTTTCCTTTGAAATTATCAAAACTGGGACATATCAAAGGGAAACAGCAAATGCTAAAAGAGACAATTGTTTGTATGAGAATATCAAATTAAAGTACCAAGGGAAAACAAGGCCCCATTGTAAGAACCTCAAATGCAAAATCCAATAAACAGAAGAGACAAAATGAAGAAAAATAAATCTACTGATTCTTAGTGTTATTTGGAAATACTTTCAGAAAATATTTTCAGATTTTGATACCTCTAACTATTCACATGGGATGCAAGAAACCAATATAGGAGGAAGAGACATCCGTATTTTACTCAAATACATGAGAAACTCTTATGATTAAAAATTGGTCTGGTTTTGCCTCCAGTTTTTCCTCTGACAAGAAATTATGTCTTGAACTTAGAAAAAATTATGATAAAAATTCAATTAACTGGTGAGAAACCCAATCTTTTCAACAGTGAAATACGTTCTTGAAAAGTTCCCTATAGATGCTTAGTTTCTCATTGAAAGAAATAACAATTTTGTCTCTGAAGTGCAAATTGTAACCTGAAATTTTGTTGAGCTGACCCTAAACAGCCCTTCTACAATAATATAAGAAATACACCACGCAGCCGAGGATTAAGCCAATGTCTACTGACTCTGAGGTTATTTTTTACTTGGTACTGAACAAGATAAATTGCGCTGAACTGCACTTAATAGTGTAATTGAAAAAATTACAGTAGTGCTTAAACTATTTCCTACAACAGTCACAGAAAAGGTGACAGTGAAGATTTAATTTAAATTGTTTTCTTTAAGTATTGGTATCTTCTTTGTCCCTTTAACCACCTAGAATTTTCAACTTAATTGTGACTACACATGACTGAATTTTGTTTGATTTCAGGGAATCTTGATTTAATCTGAAAACTCTAAAAGGTTTCCAAACTGACATGCTCAAATGAGTAAGTGAAAAAAAAAATTATTTGTAAGTGTAACAGTCTAATGGAATCCCAACTGTTTACTGAAAACATATTTCTGCAAAATATGGTGTCAACAAGGAGGTGAGAGGGACAGAGAAAACTGTAAGAATTGCCACCTAAAAATTTGCTTCAGTCAAAATGGGCAGTAACAGGCAGAATTAGAACTCCTAGAAAATATTCCAACTTGCTTTTTATTCCTCAGCATGAATCATGACAAATTAGATCACATGCAGTGAGTAAAGTGAAAAAGTGACGTGGGCTTACTAGTTGCTGAACTGATAAATACGCATACAGGAAAAAATATCTCTAATTGAATATTTTTAACGGTATTTCAAAGCACGATTCAGAAAAAAAAAAAAAAAAGAAACATCAAGCTGGCTGCCCAAAGGGGACAGATTTAGATAAACAATAAAACAAAAAGAGAATAAATGTTGTAACCTAGTCAACTGTTTCAATATTCCCAATTAATTTTTGACTACATCGGGAAAACGTTAAGCATTCTATTATTTAAAAGCAAGAGGCATTGCACATCTTTATCAACCATGTCTCTGATATTAGAAGGGATTCTCTAGCTCAAAGTGAGTCAAAAAAATTTTATCCGGTCACTTAGCATGAGTAAGTTATATATGCACTTTATTTTGAAATGGAATAATCTACCACTAAACTAGCTACATACTTGCAAAAAAAGCTACTTTGACACATAACTTAAGAAGCAGAATTTTGATCCCACTGTAAACTGATAGAACTCCGTGACATCAGCCCTGGATCATTATGTTAACCTGGGGGACACTTGTGGTACCAGTACCCATGTTATACACAGGTGGTTGCCTGGAAAACTTCTTTGCCTGTGTGTCAGAGGGCGCTGGATTTCCTTTTCGAAGAAATCTGCTCTCACAGGGTATCTCTTGTGTGCTGCACTGTAGGCAAGGACGCAGCTGGTGGATACTGGAAGAAAACTTGTGCAGTTTTATCTTATCTTTCCTCAAAGCTCATATTATACTTGTAGTTCAGCACGGGCTTATGTCCAAACTACAGATGGCTTGTGAGTTTGTTGGCTCAGGTCAGGGCAGGATGCAGTATATATGTTGTGCAAGAGACCCCAGCCATTTTTATTCTTCTAATTCAGTTATTTGGAGTGAGTTCTTGACTTCCGCCACTGCCAATTGTAACTCTGCAGGAAATATGCAGGAAATCACAATAGAAAAGCAATGCTTCCTTGAATTTCCTTATCAACCTCTATATTAAACATATTTACCTTTTATATTTTCAAAATCCTATTTCTTTCACCTGTGAATTATTCATATTTTTATTTCCTCTTTTTCTCTTATGTTAATTCTCTTGTTGCTGTGTATTGTTTCTCACTAGCTACCTTTAGTCCTTTCCCACAAAAATTGCCATGAAACAGCCCTTACTGCCATGCCATCCTCTCTGTACCATCCTCTGATAAGCAGTCGTCTTCTCTTTTGTTTTTATTTCTTTGTGGGTTTTTTGGGGGAAGATTGGGGGTTGGTGGATTTGTGGGTTTGTTTGTTTATTTTTAATTTTGTTGTCTGGTTGTGGTTTGTTTGTGTTTGTTTTGTTTTGGGGTTGTTTGTTTGTTCGCTTTTGTGTTTTTTCATATATGTATTTTATATGTGTGTATGTATGCATGTAAGTAAAATGACCTCTTCTCTAGTTTCTTCCTCACATTTTTCACAGCCTTGTGAGAAATGGTGAATCTGTACACTTTCATAAGCCACTTCCAAAAGATAAGTAAGGAAAATTGCTAGGACCTGAAATCCTTCATTTCACAGAGTATTTCGCTTTTCCGTATGAATACACACTATTACAAAGGAAGGCCTCGGAATACAGGGTAGGGGAAAATGTAAACATAATAGACACTTTTTGTAGTTCTTTGAGATATTGGAATTTGGAAGAATTTTTGTTGCTACGGAAACTATATCTTTTAGCTCTATTTTCAGACCTGTTTCTTCTGAGTTTATAGGTATTAGATATTTCTAAAGGAAAAAAAGTATGTTTTCTAAATACAATACAGCTAGCATTCACTTTACTACTTGGTTAAAAATATTGCGAAAATGTGTCTGGAGAAACATGTCTGACTATTACAGGAATTGACAGATACTGAAGAAAATGTATTCTGGCCTAAAACACTTAAATTGCCATACTTTTTCAAAGTGATCCGGTCCCTCGATGTTGCCAGTATTAAATGTTTAGAGATAAAAGAGTTTTCAGAAGACACACTGAAAGGCCTGTCTGCAGGGTTTCTAGTTCATTTGTTTGTTTTTTCCTAATCCTAGGAAGTCAATGTCCTTTCTGATCAAAAATATTTGGCTAGTCTCTTCACATTGTTAGTATTCTGTTATTGTACATTGGTCTAGTGGTTAGGGTGCAGGACTCTCACCGCTGCGACCCGGGTTCGATTCCCAGTCCCTGGGCAGATGGAGCTTGTCAGCCTTGTAAGGCAATCCATCTAAGAGAAGGTCACTCTAAACAAACCTACGTCCTGAGACCCTCACTGCCGCTGTCAAAGCTTGCTCGGCCCCGGCAGATGAACCTCAGGATTAAAGGGTGGGCTCAGTTCAGCGCATGCTGGGTCTCACCTAAAAAATCCACTGCGCAGGCTCGAAGGGTTAATGACCTTTCCCAAATCTTCGCTCGCGAAGACTGGCCATTATTACATTCTGTATGTACATTATGGTATCCAATGAACAGTTATTCTCAGAAATTAAAACATGAATCTACTTTCTGTTCATTCTGTGTGTTCCTCTCTGAATATCTTATGTAAAAAAAATTAGGAGCTTTCACTTTCCATTTCGAACTTATTTAGGTAAAACATGAAAGAATTAAATCCTGACCAGACACACTGCTTGGATGTAAAGCATTTCCACTTCTATTGTATCAAGGTGATAAGGACAGAACCTTGCATTCTAAGGAGTCTAACTTTACCTACCTACCTTTATGTACCTTTATAATTCTTAGTAGTCATCAGTGATTTTAAAAACTCATTTATTTTCATAAATATGAAATTGTTTTCACTGCCAACTAACTTTGCACTCATTAGGAAAAACAGTGAGTTTTATGTTAGAAATTTTATGTCTGTTTGCAATTACTAGGACAATTAATAGGCTAATCTGTAATTTAACCCAAAAAATTTGTAGGTAATTTGTGTTTTGGGAGTAATTTCTTCAGGCATATTTCTTGAATTTAAAGAGGTCTATGCCCATAGAGGAACTCTTTGTACAGAATTTGGAATAACTTATTGTGAGTTATAAGACATAGATTTTTTTGGAAACCTGTTGGCCTGGAGAACAATGCTTTTTATAATATCTGACTTGGAAATGTGTACTCAGATACATTTTCTGTAAATATTCCAGAAGTGCTTTGACTTTGACCTTGTGGGACTACTAAGGTGATGCATTTTCCATGTTTGTTCAGTCCCTCCACTCTGCACCAAGATTGCCAGTAATACTTTGATTTATTGTCTGCTCTGGTTTTCAAATTGAATGCTTGATTCTCAGGAAATTTTCAGTTGATAGGGGAGGTGCTAAATATCAGAACAGTTATTTTTCATCGTTATGATGGTAAGGAGAATTATTATAAATAGAAGGGTCTTTTATTTCTTCTATACTAGATATAAAACTACAGACTTCAGGTGATTTACAACAGTCAAACTGCATGAGTCTCACGTGTGTTATAAAGTCTGAAAGGGTTACACCAGTTCCTTCACTCTGTTGTATTATTTGACTTGAAAGATCTGCTACTTGTAAAGCAAAAGGAGTGGTGGAGGTTCCCATCTCACCTCTACTCTCCTCAACTCTCAGATTTTGAAAACATACCTTCTCTTCCTTATTTTTCATCCTCAACCTATTTCTTTTTGCTGTCATATGTTCTTGGACAAAATATTTTGAAAATATATAGTCTGTTATCGTTTACTTAATATTTTAGATACAATACCATACAGACTTACAAAATCATTAGCTTAAAACATAACTCAAATAACTCAAATTTAGAGTTAAAACAAAATTTGGCAAGGTTGCAAGGAATATTATCTTCTGGAAATTCCTAAGGTCTTTGGTAATACAATCTCTGTGGAAAACCAAATCGGATACATATACATATATATACACATATATATATAATCAAAGGGAGTTATTTACAGTGTAACTGGTAGTCTCTCCCAATTTTAAGAGAAGTCGGATCAGTATATCCACTGTTTAATTCACTTTTACAGAATTTCAGAGAAGCTATATGTAAGAAAATCTTGACAGTCAATGGGAAGTGAGCAGAATAAGATACAGAGCTGAATAAAACTCACGGGCTAAACTTTTCTAAGTGCTGGGGAGAGTGTAAATGCCCCCAAACTAGCAACTGTGCAAATGCTCAAGATACCACTTTGTGAGGATAACGTTGATCAAAACTATTATGGTGCTCCCAAGAAATGGGTCTGTTAGTCTGTCTTCAGCTAGTTTTTCTCAGTAAAAATAACAGGCAAAAGAATAGGGCTGGACTGAGCTGTGAGAAACAGGAGAGGTGGGAAGAAAAAGAGTAAACTGCCACTGAGTCACACCGCAGAAGACACTGCTACAGACAGGAGGCGGGGAGGAGCTGGTCTATTTTGATGATTATTGTCTTCTCCCAGAGAAGGATTCTTCTGACAGAACGAAGGAAGGGTAAGAACTTTAGAGTGTTCCTTCTGAAGTTTGGATCTAACTGTTAACTTCACCTGTGAATTGCTGTTCAGCACATTGAAAGAGCAGAAAATCTACAGTGACTTCTAGAAAAAGCTTATTTCTCTGTATCAGCTGCCAAGATGAGTCCATTAACATAAGAAGTTTAACTGAGCACATTGGCTCAGTAGGATGAATCAGATTTTCTTTTTGAAGAAAATTTTCATAAATGTAATGCTTGTGGTTTAAAACCTGTGAGATTATGAACCTGGACTATTTGGCATTTTAAGGGGTTTTTGGTGTTTCTTTTTTCTTTGTTTGTGGTTTTGGGGGTTTTGTTTGTTTGCTTTTGATTTGATTTGTTTTTAATTTCAGAATAATCAAATTGTATGTTTTAAAATACGTTTTAGAATCCTATAATTCAACTTGACAGAACTAATATTTTTATGTAAATACCTGTTAAAGACTGGATAAACGCATTGGTTTAAGCCTTTCTAAAATTTGTTTATTTCTGGAATTTTTTTGTTTGTTAGCTTATGTAGGTACAAAAGACTATGCCTCTAACACACTATTAATTTATTAATAAACAATTATATTAGCTAATTATTTTGCACTCAAAAGTATAGTCACAAAGCAGAGATTCTGTGTCAGCTTAGAGATGATGAAATGGATTGTAATGTGTGCATGAAGCATAATAGAGCAGTTAATGAAAAAGTTTTGAGATAACCATAATGCTACTGTGTATCATGTTCTCATTCTTGCACAAATTAGTTGGTTTTAGATTGATGTACCGCTGCTACACAATAATAGTAGTAGCAGAAAGTAATTTTAGAAACCATTTAGTTCTTTTCTTATACAACAAGGTATGTGTGTCTTTATTAATAATGTTCTACAAGCAAGAAATGAAGGAATTCTTCATGCACATTATAACTTTTGTAGGAAGCTTTACATTTCTTTCTTTGTACAGATACATGAATGTTCAACAAAGCTCAAGTAGGTCACTCATTAATCCAGTTCAGAGGTATGTATTCCATATGCTTGTGCTGGGATGGAAGGCAAACCTACTTTCTAAATTATTCCCAGTTATAGTCCTCCATTTATAATGAGAAAGGTAGAGATTTACAATGATATATAGACCTCATTCTCTTTCTTTGTGTTGTAACACGAGAAATATTCAGCTGCTTTATGTTTGTGAGAGTAGGGAGCAGCTCAAGAGTCAGACCATTCAAAGGACTGTTCCTGTTAGCCAGACTGCACGCAGCCAGCCTCTGGTGCAGTCCGTGCTCTGCTAACATCAGTTCAGGCCATTCAGTGACCATCAACCTCAGCACCTGGAGACATTCCTGAATAAATGTAACTAAGGACACCCTAGCCTTCAGAATAATGCAATACATGTTTGGTTTTGTTCCTTATATGGCAATAATGACCCCTTTGGCCTCTTTATATATGTGGGGTAATAACATCTTGCTCATTTATATGAGAGATATGCATATAAAATACTGAAGGTGTTACCTCTAAATACTGTCTGTATATCTGCACACAGGATACTGACTTGTTTTTGGAAAGTTTATGTTATAGTAGTGAAAAAAAAAAGGAGAACAGTAGAAAACCCATATTTTCTAATTTATGAAACAGTTTGACCTCATTGAGAGCTCAGGTGAAACTCCAAATTCATTAATGAACTGCTTGAGAACATTTGCTAATATGAAGTGAACAATATCTAGGAATGAATAGTTTCAGACTCCAGAGTTTTGCTTTAGGGAGACTCACCTTCACTCACTTTTATCTAAAGTCAACCATCAGCACCCCTGTTGAGGCTTTCCTTTGTGAATCAGACTCAAGACAGCCTATATGATGAATTCCTCAGTCTGCTTGTTATCAAGGTTGCTGATCCTGGTGGAAGAGTCAGGCTTCAACATTACTAACATGTTCTTACCTTAGGAAGCAGTGACTGTGCTGGATTCAATGGCTCAGTCATAATTTGAGTGGTTATGCCCTTAGGGTAACCCAGGTGGCAACACTATGCCTCTGAGCTGTGGCTGGATTAATTAATTGAACAGAACCATGTTTAACTACTGGGCATAGTAATTATTCTTTCTCTACTAGTGAATGATCAGAATAGTCCTTGACATTTAGAACTTTGGGATTGTGTAAAGTAGAACTCCCTCAAATGCTTCTCAGGCAGAGTTTAGAAGTTAGGACAGTCCAAGTATCATCTCTGGCTGGTTTTGGAGGCTGAGAGAGTTTATAGAGATATATGCCCACTTCTCTGGACCCATTGGCTATTGTGTCTGGGAAAATGCTTCCCCATACTTCATTTAGCAGCACAGATGTAGCCATAGGGAACATTCAGAAGGGAGCTGTGTATCTGCTCTATGTTAAAAAAGGTTTTATCTTCTTTGCTAATTTGAGTAAAAGGCATTGTGAATTGTTTTTGTGTTTGTGTGAGATTCATGTTGTGTCTGAGTAACCTGGTCTAGCAAAAGGTGTCCTAGCCTACAGCAGGGTCGTTGAAACCAGATGATCTTGAAGGTCCCAGGCCATCCTATGATTCTTATTTAACTACTTTTTTTTTTGTTTTTAATATATGCTTCTGTGCTTCAGTAAAAAGAAGTCAAGGAAAAAAGACACCATGGAAGATATTTCCATATATATGTATATATTATTTGTTTATGTCTTGTGAATACCTGTAGGAAATATAGAAAATAGGAAAATATTTTTCATATTTACTATTTACTGCATATTTCATATTTACTGCATATTATCAGGTTTTTTTCTCAAAATTCCCAGTTGATATTTGATGGGAACTGAATGGATTAAAGTCTTGCTTTGGGCAAAAAGAGAGGAAAACAGCCTGTCTAACCAGAAACTTTAAAACTGAATAGGCAATGTATTTTAGAGAGTTGCCTTTGCCAAGACAGTGTGAAGCCTCAGCCAATGAACATTAACTTTTAACATTCAACTTCCCTGGAGTGAACTTCAAAAGAAGCATGTAGACTATGTTTAAGAAGAAAAATAGGAGAAAAGGCAGGTAGATACCAGAAACCATGGAGATTTCCAAATCCTCCATGAATTTTAACATATGATTCAAGTTGGTTTTGGCTCAGAACTTTCATTGTGTAATTCCAATAAAAAGTAGTGATTATTTGGTTTGAGGGAAAACCTTTTTTCTTAGAAATAAACACTGATGATCAGCTGTACTTCCCAATTTATTGAGTGAATTTAAATCCCTCTAAGGCACAGACAATAAACAGAGGTATTCTGACTCAAAGTCCTACATTTTGAGTCAAAGAAGCCAAGGAGGTTCAACACTGTAACCTCTAATAGATGGCTTTGAGAATAATTAAAGAAAAAAAAATCTAAAAAATCAGATTTCTAAGCAAAATTCAGTTGCACACTCCATAAAATGAAGAAACACTTTATTGAAATAAGAGATTACACCTTGGAAGTAGAGTGAGAAAAGCTGGAGTCCCTGCTGTCATAGATAGAGTGATCAAGAGAAAGGAGTGCCTTTCTCTAGACCTATCTGGTATTTTTCACCATCCAGGGAAATATGGAAGTAGATATGATAATCAAATTATCCTCCTATTTTCCTGTTCCATGCAGATAGATCATATGTCTGAGCTGTAGAAGCAACTATAACAAGACAATTCCATTTCCTTGGAACTATTTTTACATTGAAGGAAGTCTCCAAAATCTTCCAAAAAACCTCAATATGAGTAGGGAGAATCCAGAGTTTCTGTATAGCTGCAGTCACTAGATCCTTAAAAGACTTAATTGGGATGTGAATTTGAGACATTAGTTATGTGCCTCCTCCCCTACTCCTTCATAATAATAGTGCCTGCAGCAAATCACATTCCTCTAGCTGGAAAAAAAATATATTCACAGCTATCAAACATTGTAGATTGTGTGTCCTAAAGATCTGGTAAACTAAGAAGTCCTGCTACAGGACACAAATAGAGAACTGATTTTTAAAAACTTTAAATTTCATGTTAGTTGGTTTCTTTCTGTGCTATCCCTTAAAACTTGCACTGATTTGTTCCAATAAACTGTTATTTCTTTTTCCTACAGATAACCCCAGTGCCTTTAAACTCATTTGAATATTTTGATTTGGTTTGTTTTGGTTTGGTTTTTTGTATGTTGCGGTTTTTTTGTTTGGTTAGTTGTGATTTTTTGTTTGTTTGTTTGTTTTTCCCTAAAATGAGCATTTTTTTGTAACTAATGAAAGTTTATTCAATTTTTTTACCAGAAGTTTCCTTCTTTGCTTCCTTTGTCCCTCTCCCTGTCCCTGTCTCTCTCACTTACTCCCCAGCAGAAAGACTACTATAACCCTGCTTCTCCCCTCTGTCTTCCCGCTCCCCCCCACCCCCTCCCAAGAAAAAGGTGATTAAGAACAATCATTTAAAGTGTCAAGGAAGTTTTTAACTTAGATAATTAATCTTCTGTTCTGGAATATTCTACCAGGACTGATAAGATCTTCTGATATAAAAGTGACCATTCATATATGCCCCTGGAGCCTAAAAGGTTTTGCTTAATTAGAGAGTCTCATTAAGAGTGAAATAGAAGTACTGGTAAATCTCAGTGAAAATCACTGTATGACATTTAATTTCTTTTTTTTTTTTTTTCCCCAGGAAAAGTTAGTAAATAGATTCTGCATTTAGTTGAAACATTATTTTTTCTATATTCAAGCAACCATCTTCTTTTTTCTTATTTAATGGGGGGGAAAAAAATCAAAGTAAGCAGAAAGACAAAAAACTAGACTCTTTTTTGCCTGTTCTGCTATTGCTGAAACCAATCCAACAAAGATCTTATATCAAAGCTACACAATATATCCGATTTATGCCTTAAAACAGTTAAGATTTTAAAATCAAGATAAAGTGGTTGTAAATATATGTAAGAGTTGAAAGAAAGGCCATTAAAGACCTTAGAATAACAATATTCAACTATAGTGTAGTGCTACATTTAACTAAATCTATTCATATACATTTCTGTCTAACAGATACAGCAGTTTATCATGAGGCGACGTGAACAATCATCAAAATGATTCATGGTCATCTCATTGCAGATAAAACCAGCTCTTAATAACTTTTATAGTCTCCTTTAATATTTTTAATTGTCTTTTAGGCTTTCAATAAAGTTTAAAAAATTATAAATAATGGCTTGTATACAGAACATATTAACACAACTATTAGTAAAGTCATTAAATAAGGGGCAAACAGCTTCATATATAGAAACAATATTTTGTAAATCTTGATGACAAGATTGTAATGAAAGTCATAAATGCATCTTAATGTTTGAAAAAATGTATGTTTCATAAGCTGCTTACGCACTAAATACCTCAGTTTCACATTGCAAATTAAAATCTCATGACTCAAAAACTGAGAAGATAGCTATCAAAATGCTGCTTTCAAAGAGAGAGACAGAGAGAAGTGCTGTGGAGATATAGCTCCCATCTTATCTTTTAGGAGTTTGAATACAGACAGTGAAAGAGGATAATTTCAAGAGAATCTATCTGACGAATACAATCATTTCTAGGGACTAAGAGCAGGCTCATGTTCAAGAGAATTATTACATTACAAATAGGTTACTATTTGGCTTCATCTGTTTTGCTAAAAGCATCTATCCCAGGGAGTAGTCTCTTCCTATTGCTGGTAATTTGAGCAGTACAGAGTGGATATCCCTTCTGAGATGACTAGTCATTTCACACCACACAGCATATCAACAACAGTCTACTTTGGGCTTCCTCTAATCTTCAATCATATGCACTGCTGCCTAAAGATCCAGGGAGAAAAAAACTCTCCAGGCAATACTAGATAAGATAGAGAGCAGCTCTTTTAATGAAGGCCTTCTGGCCACAGAGTACAAAGGCACATGCACTCACATACAGAATTCTTACACTTTTATATCTTTTACTAATTATCATATCTAATGGGGGCGTCCAATCCTAAAACCCCTTTTGCCGGGGTACCACCCTCAGAACTGCCCCACTGGAGCCCCTCCAAGGGCCTTGAGTGTTCTATCTTGTTTTGTCTACCATATCTCTTGTTATTCTAGTCCAGATACACATCCCAATGAAATGCTGTTGATAAAAATCTATTGTCTTGAAAAGATGGTTAAAAGATGGTTAAACCGAAGCTTCAGGAATGTGACACACAAATTGTGAGAAAGTAACGGTCTAAAGTGAGGAAAAACTCCAGCTACATTAAAATCTAAAAAGAGTTAAAAATTCTAAAAATTCAAAGGCCTCAACACACACACACACACACACACACACACACATATATATATATATACACATACACAAACAACTTTTTTTTTGCCCAGTTCATAATTTTCTGAATTGAAGCAAAGACTGAGCTGAATAATCCAATATGGTAGAGGATGCAAAGCTCTGAGAAACATGGTCTAGTAGAAGGTGTGGGCATTTTGGAACTAGATGATCGTTAAGGTGCCTTTCAATCCAAGCCTTTCTATGATTCTGGGAAATCTGAGGCCATTTTCAAGCGTATACTATTATATAAAACACTAGTCATTTCTGTTAGTAATACTCTACATTTCTTCCAGCAAATAATTGATATTCTGTATTTTAAATTAGATGTTTTCTTTCACGTGTTGATTGCTGCATACTTTCCTTACTTAATCTCAAAAGATTTTCCAAACTTCACTTCTTTTATCTAAACATCTATTGATATTTCATTGCAAAATAATATATAAGAAAGATTATATACAAATGCTGAAATGAATCAGCTAAATGAGGTGCCATGAAATGTAACACAGTACAGAGCTGAAGAAATAAATAAATATGAAAAAGAGGGTTATCCTCCTTTGATATTTTCTCTTTCTTTCCCATGCTATAAAATTTATAACTATGTTGATGATTGAATTCAGAAACCTTTATGCACTAAATAATAACATAATAATAATCTTTTCTCTGAAGATCAACTAATTTTTCCCCTCAAATAGATGTTTTTTCTCTGCAAAACCACTGATTTTTTCTGAGAAAAAACATTAAAATTAAGTTTTTGACTAACATAGCAAAATGTCACTACTTCTGCTTCTGAACTGAACCTCAGCTGGAGATGGGAGTAACTCCTAGCATGTAGCATATCGCATCAGTGAAAATGACAGCTTTAGTGGGCACTCTGCAAAAGATGAGAGCTGCTTCTTGCAGAAGCTGTGGATGAATATCAGCCTGCCCTTTTTAAAGTTTAGCTGACTTGTAGCAGGATTTCTGTACATATTCAGTGGGTCCCAGAGCCAGGATGTGGAAGTTATTTCTTCTTAGAGCAGTAAGTGCTGCAAGCCCTGATGCAAACCAGCCAGACACTTTTTGTATAATCTTTCTCTTCTAGATCACCACATGGTAAGAGTGAAAGAAATAAACAGCACAGACAAAACCTCAGAATATACAACTGATAAGTCTAAAATATCCAGGAATAATACACCACCACCACCAAAAAAAAAAAAGCAAGTGCTCACTGTGATGCTGACATGAAGTAAACACCCAGGCTGTGTTTCAGAAAAATAGTAATGATATATTGCATAGCTTTAATGACTAAAGCTTGTGTTCATATATGGAGTTGTTCATTTCATGGTTTGAAATATATGACAACTATAGTGGGAAATAAAATTAAAGATTTGAAAAAGTGATATAAATATTATGTGTAGAAAGGGACTGAAGGACTGAACATGATGCATTTCAGCAAGGCTCAATCAATATTAAGATATGATCAATGCTTGAAATGTAATATTCTAAAGCATAACAATACAAATCAAAGACAGTAGTTATTCACAGCCTTAGAACATGACAGCAGAAAAAGCAATGGCCAAAATCTAATAACTGAGAAGTCCAAACTGTACAGGAAAAAAACCCCACAAACAAACAAAAAAGCCCCAAACCAAACAACAAAACACAAAAAAATCTAAAACCAAAACCCCAAAAAACAACCAAACAAAAAACCCAACAAAAAACCCAAACACACCCCCTTCAAAAAAAACCAAAACAAAAACAATAACAAAAACCAAGCAAACAAAACTCAACAAACCAAAAACAAAAAAGAGAAAAGATTATTAACAGGGAAAGTAGTCAAGAAGGCTGTCAGATTACAAAGGAATTTTGGGCAATCAGGATTGCTCAAAACTAACTTTCGTTAACTAGTAATGAGTTCAACAGAAAATACTGAGGATCAGAAGGTGCAGTGAGAAAAGTCCTTCCTGGTTCTGTCACTTATGATTCATTAGAATTTTTTTTTCTTATTGATTTCCTTTATAACTGCCTCAGAAACAGCCCTCTAGGCATTAACAGGATTAGATTATTCTTTCAAAGTATCATTTGTTTAAAAAACATTTTTCCTCAATCAAGTTTACTCTAGGATCTACTTTCAATGCCTGGGAGGCTTTTAGTTTAGATTAGTTTAATCTCCAATTATTTAATTACTTCCAAGTGCCGTAGATGTCCTTATTTACTGTTTGCAGTCTTTTAGCTGCAGAAATTCTGCTGCCCTCTTTTATTTTGTCTGGTAGATGGTAGTTTCAGACAAGACAGGATGCACCACCAAAGAGCTATCACATCTGATGCTCCTTATTTTGTATTGGCTCATGAATGAAAAAATTCTGAGTTTTTTCCTTCTTCTTTGGAAATGTGATCCAAAGATTACAGTAGCACTGCAGTATTCATGTAATACTGAAGATCAAAAATCTCTGACCCCAATATTCCCAATGAATGTTTATTTTTAATGTGGGAAGAGGATAAAATGGGGGGGGGGCGAAAAGCTAGTTCGGAAGTTTCATTGTGACATGCAAAGTTAAAGACACTTAAAAAAAAAGTAAAAAGACTTTTAACCTTGCATTTTAAGAAGACGGGGCCCCTGGTGGTCTAGTGGTTAGGGTGCAGGACTCTCACCGCTGCGACCCGGGTTCGATTCCCAGCCCCTGGGCAGATGGAGCTCAACAGCCCTGTAAGGCAATCCATCTAAGAGAAGGTCACTCTAAACAAACCTACGTTCTGAGACCCTCACTGCCACTGTCCAAGCTTGCTCGGCCCCGGCAGATGAACCTCAGGATTAAAGGGTGGGCTCAGTTCAGCGCACGCTGTGTCTCACCTAAAAAATCCACTGCGCAGGCTCGAAGGGTTAATGACCTTTCCCAAATCTTCGCTCGCGAAGACTGGCCATTATTAAGAAGACAAAGTGCAGGCAGGAAAAACTCAGAAAAAAAAGACTTTATCTCTTACATTCAGAACTGCAGCTCAGTTCTATTCCCCCTCCCATTCTCTAATGCCTTCTTCTTACCCATCCCTTATCTCAAATGCTCTTGCTTTGGCATTTATGTAGTCTATGGTAGCATCATCCAGAGCTCATCCTCTACTTGTAGGGTGCTTCTTTCAAATAAATCATTGACGAACTACTTGATTTAAAAATTTCTTTTGCTTGTTATTGTTCATGAGATGTGACAGATTTACATTAGTAAATCAGCATTTCAATTGTATATTTTATTATATAGTAAATACATTAATAGCAAAAATTGTTGCTATCCCTCCAAGAGGAGAGAGAAGGAAATATTCTGCTTTAAATGCTTATGTAAATACTTGATACTTAACCTATCCCATATATAGCTGATAGTCAAATGTATATAACTTGTATCTAATCCTATACACACATCCTCTGCTACCTTAAGTCCAATAAACATCTTTAAAATCAGGATTTATGGTACTTATCTATTCAGTTTCATTTCTAATGACTACAAACATATCACATCATAGACTGAGTGGAAGAACCCATGGCAATAAAACTCAGAACATCCTCTTCAAAATTTTATTTTTTTTACTTTTCCCAAGTATGTATTTGTATGTAATTTTGTTTGTATTTTTTTGTACTAATATTTTTTAACATTTTTCAGCTGCCATGTTTTCAAAATGAAATAAATTTAGTAAACCTGAAGCAATTAAAGCAAATTTAAGCAACTGAAAACATTTCCATATCAGTACGTGATACAACTTTTAATGACACACATTTGCACCAAAAGTATTTGTGTTGTCTGATCATTTAGTAGTTGTCTTGCAGAGTTTTTAATGATAAATGTTGCTATGGTGCTGACTGGATTCTAGATCCAGTAGATAAAATTTAGACTTTTTCCTCAAAAGTACTGTTCTTCCAGCCAAAACATACATAATTTTGATGAGATTTGGTGAACTATCTAAAGTCACTACCTTGCAAAAGTATATTCAACTGTCACTTCCCCAGACAGGTCTGACACCCTTTAGTGTTGAGTGACATGGCTGAATCTCAATTGTATAACTATTTGAATAATATGATTTCTTATGGCTAATATGGGTGCTGAAGAAATGAGGCTGCACACACCACGATTCAGTTTTCAGGATTCTACACAGAGCTCTTTCTGCATTCCCCTTTTATTAACCTCTTGGGGTAAACAGCACCTAGTGTTGTCTTTTAGTTAACTAGAATTCCCAGGACCTTTTGGAAACTCATTGTTTTGATTCACACACTCCTTCTCATCTCCAAGGCCGAAGCACTCGCTTTTGATTCTAATTAACCAAATGCAGGTACTGCTGACTTAATTTGCTCCCACAATTTCTATATCTTTTTTTTTTAATTTTGACTCACTGTTGGAGACTCATCCTGAGACCATCAACTTCAGCAATGCTTGTGCTCACATCTGTCATGACTGTTGCTTCCCTGTTACAGTCATACAGACTACAACTGTCTAGATAACAACCAACCAGGAAGGGGCTACAGAAGTTTTAAATTATAATTAAGCTAGAATCTGTGTGCCACAACATCCTGAGGAGTCAGTGATACTCAAAGACAAATTTGTCCACAGTGACCTTAGACTTAGCTATACCACTATGTTCTGTTGTACTCTTCAGATTTCTTAGGAGACCTTATCCATCAGGATTAAAAGCATCAAGGTGGTTCTCCTTTATAATCCATCACCTCAATGTCTTTTTCTATCACTTTTGTGATAGAAAAGTAGCCAAGGAAGGTACATCTCATGGTATAATGCATATGTAAGACACTAAACCCTTGGTTTACGTGTTTGGTTCTTTCAGTTCTCTTCAGCTTCTACTCTGACAAAATGAAGTCCAATTTACGAATATGATATAAATACCTACTTTGGATTAGTCACAAATCAAGTACATCCTCCAGCTTTGTGACATAAAACTATGTTTTATTAATGGGGATGTAGTTTATATTTCATTTGGGTCTTTTTAGAATAAATGGATGAATTGGCAAGTTAAAATATCCTTAAAGGTTGCTTTTCTAATACATTCTAATCAACAGAACAAAGACAATATAACTGTAGCAGTAAATAGATTGAAAATTTTCAAAATTATACTTATTTCCAGAAGTTTTGTATCAACAGTTATATACCGAAATAACAATTTAGGCTAACTGTATGTTATGAGCGCTCTGCTGGGAAGTTCAGCTGAAAAGTACATCAGTATATATTGAAAGTTCCCAGCCTGAAGGCTGTTTATTGTTATATATGAAATTGTCTGTGTGATTTAGCCCACCAATTTCTCACAAGTAATATTTATTAACATGTGTGTTTATTTATATACTCAAATGCTAGACATGTGGAGAAAATGTAGACATGTTCCTAAAAAAAATTTAAAAAAATCTTCTTTAATCTTCTTAATTTTAAAAATTAATTTAGTATTCCAGCTATGGTTTCCTTAGAGATTTTATGTCTCTTTTTACATTATTGTACTTCAGAAACTTCTGGGTTTTTTACCTTCTGTTTTTATTTGTTTCGTACTGTGCTTATTTTGTTTGTTACTAGAGCTTGTTGATTATTATTCATAATTGTTATTCTTCATTTTCCCCTCTTATTTAGGGATTGATTTTAAAACTTATGTTCCCATTCCTGAAAATACATCTTTCTCATCACCTGATCTTAAAAATATATGCACTTATGACAAGAAATGGTTTTCTCAAGAAGATCAGAGAGGAAATAATAGGAAGTGACCCAGAAGGTTGCTGTTTCTGCTTCCATTTCCTTTGATTTAGTCATTAAATCATGTGCATAGAACAGCTAAGGCAAAATACACTATACCTAAATGGACATTCTGCTTTCTTTTCATCCTAAAATTTAAAATACTCACCACACTTAAGTTAATGAAGCATATATGAATGACTGCAGTAGTTACTTAGAAAGACATTGCTGATGAACCATGTTTCATCAGGGTACTGTCAGAAATCAGGTACAGTATCTGCATATCACAGTAAAATGAATAGAGAACTTAATTAGAGCATCAAAAGGACAAATTTGGGTTTTATTTGATGGCAGGCATTGCTCTGAGACTTTCTACATACAGATTCATAAGTAAAATATTGGGGGAAAAAGATGAATCTTGGCAACATTGCTTGATGGACATTTTGCACTAAAGCATCATGTCATATTTCCCTGAGGATCAGCCCTAAATCTCTGAAAAGAGATTATTATAAACAATTGAACAGACATGTCAGAAACCATATATGACAAATCTTTGGCTACATCAGTGCACACACACACACACACACACATACACAAAATGTATCCTGTGTGAAAAGAAGTATTATATAATTCAAGGGAAGCGAAACTTAAATAATAGCAAATCATAATTATTATAGAATAGCATAAAGAGAAGAATATGAAATAAAAAGTTGAATATTGGAAAAAAACCTGTACTATATAAGTAGATTATTAAATAATTCTAATGCAGTACATAGAAGTATATATTCATATGTAGATGGTAACAAATATTTGCATCTATGGAAATTATCTCTATACCAATATTTTTGCAAGACTTATGGATTTTAAGTTGTCCTAACTTCTTTCTTTCATTTAGTGTCAGTTATCTATATGTTAAGGATCACTAATTCATCGGCTTTTGTCAACAACCTTCCTGAATATTACCTTTAGATATCACTAACTCCATTTATAATTTTCTAAAGTTGTTTTCATTTATAGGAAGGGGTTAGTTTTAACCACTTTTGATTTAGGCATAGCTGAAGATGAAATTAATTTTGTTTATTATTTATTCAATACCATGAAAATAAAGTTTTGCAAAAAAACTTGGAAAAACCTTGGACTTAAATTTTGAAATAAATAATAAAAAGGATATGTTTTCCTCTTAACTCAGACTGACAATTAATATAGTTTAAGGAGCAAATATATGTTTCAGAAAATCACTGTGAACTTGATTAATGGATATATGGGTGCATAGGAGCTTATTTGCATAACTGTTCTCTATGCTATGAGTTTTGCTTTTCACCCGAAATATTGTTTGACTGCCTCCCATGCATCAATGATTTTAACTTTACAAAGCCCTAATGAATAAAACACTGGGTTCAATATTTTTTACCTCGAACTAAAGTAAAAAGAGGAATTACCTGCCTGAGACTAAAAGACCAGTTAGAGCTGGAATTCAACCCAGACTGCCTAAACCTTTCATCAATGTGTACACAAGCACATATCTTTTTCCTCACAATGTGTTCAAAGAGATTGCTGTAGAATACCTTAGCTGATGATATTCAGGAGCAAGCAACTCTTTTATTTTATGATTTCATTGTCTGTAACAATTATTTTTCTTAAAAGCATAGCTCATTTCTGTTATAGTTGGGCTGGCGGGCATTTAGGGAGATCTACTAGCTAGAGGATTGGGGTAATAGAAATCTCATGAAGCTCACTGGAGACAAATATGTAGGCTAGCAGCTCGAAATTTCAGACTAAGAATTGACAGTTTTAGAGAAAACTTTGCAAAAAAGACCAAGGGTCCTGGTAAATAGCCAGGAGAAAGCAGAACCTCAGTACACACTTGTGGCAGCAAGGGCTAACAATGCGCTGGGCTCCATTAAGAGTTTATCCACATGGTCATGGAGTTGATTATTCCCTTCTAGTAAGCACTTATGAGTCCACATTTGCATAAGTTTTTCCATTTTGGGACCCTCAATGCAAGAGAAATATTGAAAAACTGGAATCTAAAGGAGAACCACTGAGATGACTGAGGAATAGAGGACAATACCTTTAAGGAGAGGCATTAAATTTATTCAACCTGGATAAGAGAAGGACAATGGAAGAACTACATTATGGTGTCTCAGTATCTTAAAAAGGGGTCAGAAAATTTGAGGAGGAGGACTATTTTTTAAAATGTAAAACAATGAGAACAATAACAAAACAAATGAAATTCTCATTGAATGCAAGGGGGAAAAAATCAAAATTAAAGCAATTAAGCACTAGAACAGGTTGACCAAGAAAACTGAGAATTCTCCATCCTTGAAAACTCATCCAGTCAAAACCTTGACCAGCCTCATCTAATTTTAAGTAAGCCCTGCTCTGAAGAGGGATCAGGACCAGATAACTTACAGAGGTCGCTTCGAACCCCATCATAATCTGTGATTCAGTGTACGTCAGTTTTTACCAAGCCTCATAGCTCAATAGGATGTTTTTTTCTCTTCTTAGTGTAGTTTTAAATAGATACAACACCAGAAATACATACATAAATAAGATACATCTGTGCTACTGCAGACAGGAATTACTATGGGAGTATCCCAGTATTATAAAGACATTCAGACTATTTTGAAAATATTAATGCTTTATCCTGTGTATGTTTAGCTACCCAGAAAAATCCAAAAAGGCTTATTTTGCAATTCTTTACAGCCAAAAGGAGATTACTCAACCCTTAAGTAATGATACATTGAAAATTAAGATTCGTTATCCCTCATGATGAATCTTTAATGGGAAGGTCAGGGAAAAAAAGCTGGGTTTTTTTACTTATTTATTTTGAGTAAAGACCAAAAGAGCTAAAGTTCTCAATTCCTATCATAGAGATTTTATAATTTAAAAATACATATTGAACAGCAGGACCACTTAATTTTTTTTGTAGGTTTACATAAGGGGTTTTTTTAACTTTTATAGCATGAAAACCACATTAACTTCAAAGGAAAATATAGGTTTAATACATTGCTTTGTTTTAAATAATGGAAGATAAAACTTAAGAGAGGAAAGTAGTTCACTTTTCTATAAACATTTGTTGCAGAATATACTATATATTGCCATTGTTTGTTAAGAACAGCACTTCTTTCAGGGCTTTCATCTAAGCTATTCTGAACATCTCAAAGACAGGCTTTTACCCAATCTGCAAAGTCTGCTATTTCACTTCCTCCGAGTTCTGCCTATTGAAGTTTGATTTCACAGGTTATTCAGTATAGTTCTTTGAGTATGGGCAGCGTATATTCTCTTCTTTGGACAGAATATATGCTGGTTATAAAAGTATGTCTACCACGAAGTGGCTCAAAGAACTTTTTTTATTCATTTGAAGGTCCCATGAACTCGTCAAATCTTTCCCTGAGATGACAACAAAATCTGTTTGAAAATCAGTGTAATGGAAAAGAACATTAACAATAAAATCTAAGATTATAAATCTATCTTATTCAATTATTTTCTCATCACATATTTTCCTTCATCCTTCATTTATGTATTATGGATATAACTCTGATTCTGTAAATCAGGCCACATTGGAAAATCAGTGTGATGGCTTTGAAGAGTTACCAGAGGACTGAGACTCCAAACAAGTCACTCCCTTTTTGTTTTAACCTCTTCCCACCCCTGCCCAATAATGAAGGAACAATACAAAGAGATATAAGTAAAAAAAAATAACAATTTACTAAAGGAAATACTAGTAATTGCAAAGATACTAAGGAAAGTGGTTTAAGTCAAATAAGGCAGAAATTGTTTCCTAGTCCCTTCACCCTTAGGAAAAAAACAAAATGGCAGCTGCCATTTGTCTGTTTTCCCAGACAAAGACAATATGTCTGAGAGGCTCCCCCTCCCCTCTGGACCATGCGGTCGGGATAAGAAAACAACAGAGAACAGGGGCAAAGCAAAACCTGGAAAACTGTTTTGTCTGAAATAAGTTACGCTGACAAAAATGCTGACTCTGGCAGTGGCAGCAGCAGCGATAAAACAGAGATTCTGGGCTTGCAGTGGCTCCTGGGGGCAAAAGCAGAGACAAGGCAGCAATTCCGGGATTATGGTGTCCAGTGATAGCAGGGCAGCGGCTCTGGGGCTGGACTGAAGCTCCAGTGGTGGCGGCTCCTTCCCTCTCATGCTTAAGGAGACAGTCCATCAAAAAATGATGAAATGAGATAGAATATATAATTGATCACACCTACCTAATGTTAAACCCTGCCTCCTTTCCCTACGACTAGGACAACAAGTTACTGTAATCTGTAGATATATGGGCCAGAGATCTGGCTATATCAGTCAATTTATCATACTGGTAACTCATACTATGAACTCTTTGGAGCTTGGGAGCTTGGTCTTTATTGCAATGTCTCTTTGTATTTAAGGAGTATGTTCTTAAGTAAATATATGTGTAAATAACCATGAAAAATAAAGGGATATAATTAATGTCTTTGGTACAATTAGGGATGTTTTCATGGAGCTATTTTAGCCACATTTGTAACTAACTTACATGAGCATGTTTCCATTCTTCTCAGAATGAAGAAACTTCTTGCAGCTGTCCCTTCTCCAGGACGTGCTCACACATCCAGCACAACGAATAATTATGAGTTCCACTTATCTTTAGTAAACTATTTTCTTTGGAGAACGCTCATAGTAAAGAATTTTGAAATCTTATCTTATGGGAATGTATGGGCTATTTGAGGGAAAGAGTTTGAAATGTATTAGGTTCAATAGAGCTAACAACAAAGTTGAAAACTGAAGGAAAATATGAAATTACTTAGGAAGGCAAAGAGCAAATATCTTCTGGGAGATCAAAAAAGCTGGATGTATAGAGTGCACTATGGAGAGTCTTGGCATAGGCAAACTTTATGATTTAATCTGCTACGTAAGAAATTACTTCTACGATTTAGCAAAACCATGAATTAATAAATAGATACATAAATAAAGTTTTTATAATATTTTGTAGTCAGTTGGATTTTTTCATTTGAACTTCAAATGTAATCTTCCACATTATTTATGAAATTATTACCTCCTAATTATTACCAATTAGTACCTTTCCATTATTCTGATTATAGTTTCTATTTACAAGACCATTCAGGATTTAAAGAAGTCGTCAGTCTTTTCTCTGTAAAATATTTCCCAACTGTGCAAGGTATAGCATAATCCAATAACCCTCTAGTAAATACTAGCAGCTGCTTCAAGGGGCCTAAGTTTTGGGCACATGTAATAAATTTATCGGTAGAATATACAGATCTTGGATCTCTAAGGCATCAGACCTCCACTGCTTCTGATGCTCCAGAAAAGGAGCATATTATCAGCACTAAGGACCTAACAAGGTAATCATAATACCAGTAAAATTCAAATAATTCTTAAATTGATTTAATTCATGTTCTTTTTATATACAGTGAGAATCTGAATTTATGAGGCCCCTAAGGAATTCACTAGCCCTTTCTGAACTCTGTTAAATGGAACACTGAATTTTTAATCTATCATTGCCTTTCAAGTTGTAAGTTGCACTGTTAAAACAATCAAATGGACAGAAAAGTAGGACAAAGAAAACACAATTGTCATGCAAGAAAACTTGACCAAAAGCTTCTCAGCATTTTAAAGATTTATATATCATATATATTTTTCTTAATAATTATATTGTGTTTGTACTGGAAAATATTAGGATGCTTCAGAAATAACTGGCATTTTTCTATAGCTTATCAAAAGTATGAGTAAACTGAAATTCTCTAATTAGCTGCTTTTTCTTCCGTATTTTTAAATAGCTTAATAATTTTAGGTGTTTTGGGTTTGTTGTGGTTTTGTTGCAATTTTGTTGCTATTGAGAGCTTTTTTGGTGGTTCTTTTTTTTTTCTGAAGTGCATTTAAACTGACAGCTCATTTATCAAGATTCAACCTGATGCAATTTGAAGTGGCTGAGTCCTTTAAAGACCTGTACTCAGGACTTTGATTGTGGAAGAGTTGTATTAGTCTTGCCTATATTGACTTTTCTGGCAGAGTGATAGTACCAAAATAGAACATCCAGGACGGCAAAAGTTATGTGCCCTAGTCATGCTGCAAAGAAATGGAAGTAGAAAATTAAAAAGAGCAAAAATTTTGAAAGAATAAAGGGAATTATGAAGACAGAATGGGAAACCTAGACATGGTAGTTATCTTTCAGCCATTTGATGCGTCCAGTGAAATTATACATATAATATGATATTGTACATACATCAGACATTGAAGGGAATATCTGTCATGCTCTATGCATTCCGTATATTATCACAACATCATAAACGTTATTTGACACAAGATAATGGTTTTATTGATTTGGCTGTGGTTATAAACTAAAGAAAATAAATAAATAGCCTGGGAAAAAGTAACAAAAAAGAATAGCAAAGGACAAAATACCACAGGGGTACTTTTGAGATTTTATTGCAAAAGAACACACAAAGTAGGTCTACTGCACTACCACACTCTGCTTCTAAGCTGAATCTGCTTAGTAATAAATTATCCAGCTTTTCTGTCAGGCTGTGAAGTTTAAAGTACTGCAAAAAAACATGCACAGATTTTACTCCACTTTATGACAAGAATCATGTCGCTGAAAGTTTCAGAGACATTTCCAGCTTATTAGTGAAAGTACTGAAATTGTAAAACTATGAAATTTCATATCAGTTGATTTTCTGAGAAGGCTTAAATTAGGTTTCACTTAAAATTCTTTTGTCAGTTTTAACGAAGTCAGTGAACTAGTCAATGAGCCTAAAGATAGTGTAAATTACTTGATGTAATTCACAACTTTGAATAGCCAAATGGTCAAATATTGAGCCATTAGTTTTAATGAGTAAATTATGTATTTACGACATACAAACTTTATACATTATTATTAAAAAGTCCATCAGTTATTTGACAGGGTAGAATGGATTGAATAAGAAAATCACAATCCATAATACCTCCTCCACAGAAGAGACTCCTGAAAACTTTTTAATTTACCTTAAATGGATAAGGAAATGATGCAGGATTATGGGCAAATGGTCAGATTTATGATTCATCAGCTTCTTACCTCCACAATTGTTTGGAAAAGAAAACAAAATTGTGAAAAAAAGATGAAGAAAGGAACTGAAAATCTGTCACTCAACACATGCCATTGTGAAATGGAAAAACATGAGAGAGTGAACTGAATCAATGTTCTCGTCAAATGGTGCTAAGAGAAGAAAAATCCTGATTTTTGAAACAGTGAATGAATAGAATTTTTATTTATAATATACAAAGTGCAACTCAGAGATTACAGTCTAGGATCACATTATACTTTGTTGCATTAAAAAAAACAAGAAAAAGGATATAAGTTTTCCTAGATATTTTTCACACAATGAAAACATCTGTGTTTTTTTATTTCTCAGTAAGTTTTCATGTACTCAAAGTCATTGAACTACAAAGGAAATATAAAGAAAATATAAAGAGATAATATAGTGGTGTAATTTCAGAGTCAAATCTACCCAGGTACTAGAACAATACAGTTATCTAAATTAGATATATATACTTTGCGGAGATGTTTAACAAAGATAAATATTTTTTTCTGAAATAAGTTAGAAGAACTCAAATTTTTTGCATGTTTATTTTCCATCATCTTGCTGGATGAAACAATATAAAAAGTGGGAAGTTTAGGGGCTAAACACTTGCATGTCAATGTAGATATATCTTGAAACTTTGTGGTCCTTTTCAAAGAAAAAAGGTCTTGTACACCAGCTGGAACATGATGAGGTTAGTGTTAACTTTCTTTCTTTCATCAGTCCAATGAATTTTCTTGTCTCTGAAGAAAGCTTAAGATCTGCATTTGTAAATACCCTTGAGAAAATTTTAGAACAGGAAAGACAAAAAAAAAAAGAAAAAGAAGAAGAAAAGAAGAAGGGAAACAAGAAAAGAAGAAAAGAAAAATGAAACCTCTCCTCCCTTCACTGATTCCCTATCATTTACATTTTCCTTGGCTAATGCTCTTTCAGTAACCTGAGATTTAATAAAGACATTGAAAGTGTTAGAGATTGTGCAAGCATAGGGGAGAAAATGTAGGAAAGAGCTGTAACTGACCTGTCTACATTTCAATAAAACAAGATAGGAAAAGAAATAGCAAGAAGCTTCATACATATATATGTATTAATATGAACATTTTCCATTTTAGCCATTATGCAAGCTACTGATATCAGTCGTTAACAAGTTCACTTGCACGAGAAAGGTTAAGCCTCACTAAATTAGGGTCACTTAGAAACTAGGATGAATTTCCTCTCTTATGAGGTTTGTTTTATCTATTTATTTTCATGTATAGCTTTGGACTCTATCAAGGGGCAAAGCAGTAATGCATTCATAACCAGATAAATCTAACTACATCTGTTAGTAAAATTTTATTTTTTTATTGAGTCTAAATTGTCTTCTGAGTATACTGAATAAGTGAATACTGAATCCATGCTAGCTAGCGTCTGATTTGCACTATATCTGTTAGTTTAAAGTTTCAGTTAAGGACACCTGTAGCCAAGAGCATTTATCAAGGTTTAATCATTGAAGTTCTGTTGCAAAGCTAGGATAATGCCTCAATTTGTAGACTGAAATTCTGCTTTCAGTTGATATTACTCTACTAATCAAGAAGAAAACACAAGAAAATGTACCATACTGCTAAGCTATGAATAAATGTCAGTGAGAGTGAAGTACCAGCAAAAGCACTGAAGATTTTCCAGTGAATGACAAGAGCGTCTGGCTGAGACAGGTGAAAGAGCAAACAAAGTTGTAGTAATTACTCCAAGAAATGAAGTTTCCACCTTCTCTGAAGCATCAAGCATGGCCAACAAATGGTAATGTACCTCAGAGTTTATCATGATCCAATTTAAACTTTTGTCCTCTAAAAGGATGTGCTTAAGTGATTTGAAATCAGGGAGAAAATTCACCCATGAGAATGAGTAGCATTAAGCTATTTTAATTTTTTTTAATGTAATTGTTTTAATAATAAATTAATACAAACATATTTATATAGTCTTGTCTTGCCGACATAAATATAAATTTAGAAACATAGAATCATAGGGAGGCTGAGGTTGGAACAGATCACTGCAGGTCATCTGGTCGAACACCATCCCTGCTCAAGCAGGGCCACCTGGAGACAATTGCCCAGGATCACGTCCAGATGGCTTTTGAATGTCTCCAGGGACTGAGACAGTACAGTGTCTCTGGACAACATGTTCCAGTGCCCCATCACCCTTACAGTAAACAAATGTTTCCTGACATTCAAAAGAAATCTTCTGTGTTTCAGTCTGTGCCCATTGACTCTGGTCTTGTCACTGGGCACCACTGAAAAGAGCCTGGCTCTGCCTTCTTTGCCCCCTCCCTTCAACTCCTGTTCAACTTGGTGTCCATCAGGACTCCCAGGACTTTTAATGAGAAGCTCCTTTCCAGCACTGTGGCTCCTGGTGTATATTGTTGTGTTGGTTTGTTCTCCCAGATGTAGGCTTTTGCACTTCACCTTTCATATTTCACGAGGTTCCTGTCAGACCATTTTCCAGCCTGTCAGATTCCCTCTGGATGGCAGTATAGACCTCTGGTGCATCAGTCACTCCTCACAGCTATGTATCATCAGCAAACTGTCTGAGGGTATACTCTGTCCCTCATTACTAAAGATGTTAAACTACTGAACCCAGTATTGGCTCTTGGGTTACACACCACTTGTGACTTTTTTCTAACTAGTCTTTTAGCCATTTGTCAGTAGCCTCTGTGCTGCTCTTAAAATCATTGAGCCACCTTAGCATCTGCTCATTTAGCCCAGACGTAACTCTCATGAAGTGAAATAAAGTACCATTGATATTAGAAGCATATTCTTTTATTTCAGCAACAATACTAGCTACCTTTATCTAGAAAAAAAATATTTGTACCCATTAGTCTGGCAATATTGTATACAGAGAAAATAGTGGATATAAGCTAAGAGGTTGAAAAATTTGATGTGCATCAATACTGTATTTTGCCTCACTAACACAAATTTACTGGGCTCCAGGAGCTCATCTTGAATGGTCTTTTCAATACACAGGTAAATGTATTTATGAATGCAGTCTAGAAAATATGGTTTCCAAACCACTTTACAATAATTCTAGGAGGTTTTTCTTGAATCTACAAAAATTCAAACAGGTGACAAACAAGGAAATTATCAGGTCTGTTCCTACATACATTAAAATTAGCTTTTTTTGATCCTTCTCAGGATCTGATGATATCAAAGAATCAAAGGCTCTGAATTCAGGTCTTCACTGAGAACTTTTTTCTGTGCTCAATAAACGAAATTTTTCTCCTTCAGTTTACAACTGCTTTTTCCACTTAAAAAAGAGAAAACCATGACAATATTAATATAGAGAACTATGCTGTTTCAGAATTTTGGTAGAAGCTTTTCTGAGAACTCACGCAACAAAATTACTTAAAACATAGCATCAAGTGATGAAGAAAGTTAGAAATAATGGAAACGATGCAGAAAGAACATTGTATGCCCTTGTGTGAGACATTTGTCTGAGTGGAAATTTATTTTAGAAAATAAACATTGAAGAACTATAGTAAGTGAGACCCTCTAAATTTACCAGCTCCTGAATCAATCTCTGCTCTGGAAATCTAAATAACATCCTGGGAGGCATGGCCCAGATCTCTTAACACATTTAAATATGTGTGGTACTTTAGCGTCTTTTAGGAAACATTTAGTCATCTGTTAGTACTGAAGTTCTTTTTGTATGTTATTCAGCCAATGAAAATTAGTATATAATTTAATAGAAAATGTACTATTCATGGACAAAAATATGATAACAGGAAATTTGCATATTTTTTCTGGCTTTTTGAGATGAATTATAACAGTAGAAAATGGGATGGTTCGTGAATAAAATCACTGATTTTGGCTACAGTTCATAACTAGCACTCTCAGATGTTGGATCCCAAAATATAATATCTGCAGAAAGGAGCTTAATGGGTCAATGCAGAAAACCTTGGAAAACAGGGGCTGAGAGGAATCCTGTGACCTGAAGGACTGGACCTTCCTCACAAGACTTGTTGAAGTAAAACTATATGGATTAGCCTGGCTCCTGAAGCAAAATAAGAAAGGACTTGGTGTGGGGAATCTGGGCTAAACCAAGACCCCTGGTATAGAATGGAAAGCTGACTGAGAATAGAGGCCCTGGTCCTGACAGCATGCACCCTGAGAAGAGGAGAAAAACATCAGGAGAACAAGGACACTGTTCCTGTGAGAACAAAGATACTGTCTCATGAGAACGAGGACTTGTTTTGAACAGAGTGACTGAGAAAAATATAAACATCAAAGGAAAACAGAGACAGATGCGCAGAAATGTTGTGAGAAAGTAGAATTAAGAAAGTCCAGCTAAAATCTCCCTATTAGCTGTGAGAATTGTAGTTTGTGTATTTAAATTGACCTATCTGTGTAATATACGTGTGCCTAAAGAGCTGTATTTAAGATACTGTAAACTGCAGCTCACAGCTGCTGCTGCTTCCTACTCTTTCCAATAAACTTTCTTGCTGAATATTATATGTCGTAGTCCGTTCCAGCCATGACAACTTGGAGATGATTGTATCAGACCATGTTTAAACTCCTTAATCCTCTTCCCCCCCATGTAATCCTGGTTGAGGAAAATATTAATCCATTGAGTAACTCTAGTAAAAACTTGTGTAATTCCCTAATTAACATAACTCGTCCTCCTCATTAACATGTCCAACCCCAAAGGCCCTTAAATTGTGTCCGTGTGTTCAATAGAGTATTCCAATTTCTACCCCATATCTGGAATCGCTTAGTTATTGACTTTCCACTCTGAGATTTTCATGTATCAGATACAGAGAGTCTTATTTATATCTATTAGTTCAATTTTATATTAATTATTTTTTTGAATACAAAATAGGTATTATTCTCAAAGTCAACTTGGATCCTCACTAAGGGAGTAACTAAACTCGGATGGTGATTGCATTCTATAATGTTATTTTCTGATAATGTTTTAAAATTAATATTAATTCATAAAAATAGTTTTAGCCCTTATTTTGAAAATATTGTTTATAGCTGCTATCTCAGAATAAGTAAGCTGTCTGATGAATATATATATTCATATGTTTTTTTAAGATCATTACCCTACCCCACTATATTACAGCAAAATTTGCTAACACATATGTCTCAATATAAGTCCTATTGAAACAGTAATATGAATTCATTTGGGTCTTGAAATATACCAAAGAAGAAAATATGTATTCTGCTGCTTGCTTCTAATCCTGAAAATCTGTACCTCATTATAATTCAATGACTGTCTGAATAATTTTTTTCAGGTATTTTGTTTCACAATTTGTTCTAGCAGATGCTCTTAATGAGGTACGCTTTGTATGTTTTGTTTCAGATAATGCTGCATTATATATTTACCAAAATAACACAATGGAAATTTTAGGAATTCAGTATTGAGTGTAATCAAGGTCCTACAAATACTGTCCACATCCCAATAGTAGCATAAGATTTAAGAACTATACTAAAAAGAAATTAACTTTCTAGTGTGTTCTCATACCAGA
The DNA here is from genome assembly GCF_001604755.1 of Lepidothrix coronata. Taxonomy (NCBI): domain Eukaryota; kingdom Metazoa; phylum Chordata; class Aves; order Passeriformes; family Pipridae; genus Lepidothrix; species Lepidothrix coronata. The sequence continues at coordinate 6,394,789 of NW_016690195.1, forward strand.
TATGTGTATTCCAGATGACTGTGCTCTAACCAGTTAGATAAAATAATTCTTGAATAGAAGAAAAATCATGATGCCAGACCACTATTATCCTCTCCCCTTCTCTTCTACTGTCAGCCTGACATTTAATGGTCTCTTCTAGACGTATCACACTGTCCTTCTCCTGACATTTCCACATGGGGCAACAAGCATTATGAAATTATCTACAGTGGAGGATTATTCTCAAGAATATCTCTAGACATTGCCAAAATAAAATGAAATGTCCACTGTGCATCACATGTTTTGTCTATATGGAAAAGGCAGAAATTATGGAAGTCATGGGGAACTGGCAGGTATATTTGTTGCTGTTGAAGGTAGATTATAAGATGTATAGTTATGATTCTACTCTCCATTAAATTATTTTATTTTATCTTCAGGTATTACATTTTTTATCTTCTATATTTCCTAAATATAAAGATTTACTTTCTGAGTCTGAACTGAATTATGGGATCCAAGACGCAATTAAGTATTGTAACTGAATATAGATCTTATTTTATGGAAGCAAATTTAGATTAATGTTGGCTGTCCATGGCAAGGTTTTGGTAGCCAGGGATCTGGTTTTTTTAGCAGGGGTGGCTACTTTGAGGTCAGAGTTTACTCAAGGCCAGACACAGATCCAGCACAGGACACAGCTGATCCCACCAGCCAAGCTGTTAGCAGCTCTGTGTTAACATTTTCAAGAAACATCAAAAAACATCAGAGAAGAGAAGAAAAAGGGTAAGAAATCGCAGAGGGAACACCAAGGTCCAAGGAGGAGAAGATGCTTCAGGCGCCAAAGCTGATAGTTCCCCCTGCTGCCCATGTAGGAGCCCATGGCAGAGCAGAGGAAGTGTGAGAAGGAAGATGGGATAGAGAGTAACCACTGAGTACTGACCATAATCTCCCCATCCCATCTATGCCACTTGAAAGAAGGTAGGGAGAATAACTGATATCAAAGGAGTGAAGTTGAGCGGGGCGGGAGGGGGGAGGAAAGATTTTTTTTTTAATATTTGTCTCGTTTCTCACTACATTAATCTATTTTAATAGATTAGAATAGACTAGAGTAGAGTAGAGTAGAGTAGAGTAGAATAGAATAGAATATTCTGATCACATCATCCCTGACTGCTTCAGGTCTGTCCATAAATGAAAGCGTGTTATTAAGGGCGTTGTCCAAATGCCTCTTAAACACTGACAGGTTTGGGGCATTGACCACTTAGTGACCCTATTCCATTGTTTGACCATCCTCTCTGCAAAGAAATGCTTTCTAATGTCAATTCTGAACCTTCCCTGAATAGGCAATAGATAAACTAGTTTAGACTAAGTCAATTCTGTAAGCAGCTTCGCTGTCTCTATCTCAATGAGCTTTCATGTTCTTGTTTTCTTTATTTGCACCATCTGCCTCACTAAGAAGGGTGAGTGACTTAGCAGCTGGGTGGGAGTTACAGTAAAATAAATGAGAAGTTCTCTGAATGCATGTGCTGGTGCAATATTGTAAATTACTGTAATTACATTGCTGTGGCAGTGGCAGCTTCAACTGTCAAACAGGATTCTAGGCAGTTAGAGTTTTTCTAATAAAAATATTTTTTTCTGCATTCCCAAGAAATAAAAAATAATATTCAGACTTTATAACAATTTTTAAAGGTTTAGGGGACAATTATGAACCGAAACTAACCATAGACTGCCTGAATGGGACCACTCAACCCTTACCCCCTTTAGAGGCAGACTAGAAAGTTTAAATTTTAAAGTTTAAAATGGGACCTCCTCTTTTTGTTTTTCAACACACTTTTCTATTCTAAATAATTGTCCTAAAATTACAGTATTGTTTTCATTACCATGCATCACAATTTGGCCCTGTGTCTAACAAAGTGACTTTACAGAGGTATACTATTTATTACTGGACTTGAACGTATTCTTTCTTATGACATTTAATGAAGAGGTCCTTTTATGGAACACTTTGAAAAAAAAAGTAATTCTAAACTTTAAAAATATGGACACTTCAAGCTTTTTAGAGAATAATCTTCAGTTCAACATTGAGCATCCCACTTTTTGAAAGTCTGATCTCACTACTTTATGCTCAGCATGATCCAAGTTTTGTACCCTACAATAAGAAATAGGATAGTATATTCTTCTTAGACAAAACATTTAAGAAGGTGATTGCTCAGTGTCTCATTCTGTTTCTCTGCTTTATCACTTTGACAACAGTAAACATGTTTATCTTCTCTTGAAATAGAGAATTTCAAATTTTACTGTGGAACAATATAATCATAAGCATGGCCTAGATGAAAAAATAAAGCAAATGAGAAGAATATATTTTTAAGAAGGAATTGCAAAAAAGATTTAAGAAGGGACAAAAACATACATATAGAAACTGAGATTGGTATTCTGAATTCTGTAAAAATCTTCCTTGAACAGTAGAGGATAATAATCAGTGACATAGTGAGTGCAGTCAGGCTTAAATCACCAGTAGGTAAATTCCTAATCTATGAAAAAGTCAGGAATAGGGGACTGGAAGGTTAACTTTTTGAAATTGCCACTGACAGTTGTGACATTGATACATTTTTCTATCCATATGAAAGAAATTCATGTTGGTTTTAACATATTTGACAATATAAAGGCTAAGCTTTTAAGGCAGGAAAACACTACAGGCTCAGCTTTGAACTAGAACACCATTTGTCTCAGGGCTCTGTTTATGTATCATCTTCTCAAAATCTCTGGTTTTCTGACATTTCTTATGAGTTCTGGGCACCCACTTTTTTTCCTCCTCACCTCTTTTTAAAAATCATAGTGACATCACTGATAATATTTGAGATGGTTTTCTTCTGGTCCCAGTGTCAATCTCCCACTGTCACATGACAATGGCGCTCTAGGCATCCACAGCACTTGTGCCAGTCTTTAGTAATCTGCAGAAGCCTGTCATCCCTTGTATATAGTGTAAATGTAAAGCACAATTTTTCAAACAAATTATTCTCCTAATTTTCCTTCTTCCCCCACACTACCACCCACACATAAAAGAGAACTGTTTTCGGATGGGAGAGAGGAAAGATGTAAAATAAATTTCCAGCGAAACTTTGAAGTCTAAACTATAAGTCTGTACTGCAGGGGTTTACACAGCTGGAGTCAAAAAAAAAGAAAAAGTATCAAATAAGGTGGGAATGAAAATATTCCAAGACTGGTCAGATGAAAGGAAGGATCCTTTTTGTTTATGGAAGGAATGTGATTTCACACAACCTCTTTGCTTCATTGCTTGAGTGACACTTGTGCACTGTTAGTTCAGACTGACATTGCGATCTTGATGAAAAAATAAATTCTTAAAGTGTTTTTCCAGGAAAAGTAGTGACAAGTGAACTTCAGAAATGTAGTCATATGAACGGAATTCTGGATTCCTATCATGTTTCTGTATCTTTTGCATTTTCAAACTATTCCTTCTCAACAGACTAGCTTTTCTTCTCTGCCCCAGTCACTTCTTTCAAGTTATCTCACATTCAACCAATTTAATAAGATTTACTGAGGGATTTTCATGTTTAAATAGGGAAGCAATCATAAGTCCATTAATCTGTGGGTGGGTACAATCACTGGTTTGTTGAAATGATGGTCTAATATGCAGTATTTTCCTGATACCTGTCACATCTCAAAACATATGAAATAGCAGTTTTCCTCAATTAAGAACACATAATTTGACATCAATTTCAACAAAAACAAAGTAAGGGAAAATTTGCTTCAAATCCAAGCTCAGTATAGCTCCAATAACTGCTTTGTTTCAAGTTAAGAATGATAATGTTTTAAACAGTTCATGTTTGTTTTTTAAATTGTTTCTGATTCACTAAAAATGACATTAACTAAATGAGATTGTTTCCCTGAGGAGATTGTGTACCAAGTTCTCCATTTCTAGAGGGCAAACATACAGGAACTTTCTGTTTCTGAAAATAGTTTTTGTTTTGTTTCAATCCAATAGAAAGCTATGAGGTGGTTTGAAGGTCTGAATAGGAAAGTAGAAAGGAAATTGCTTATGAGAGTTGCTATAAAACAACAAACAATCTTAATAGTCTATCTCTTATCAAATATGCAGAAACAACACAGAGATATAAAAAGCCTTAGTGTGTACCAACAAAACAAGTTTGCCAAGCTCAAATAAAAAATCTTTTAATCTCCCACCAGAGCTATAGGTTTCTGGCTTTATACTGCTTTGAATTGAAGCCACCCCAAGGCAAAGTTCCCAGGCATTTGGTAGAGCATTTTGAGACCAGTCAGAACCTGGCCAACAGAAAGATAATTCTGAGCTTTCAGAATTATCACCCACATACAGTGGTGTAGGAGGAAAATATGAGTCTTTTGATTAAAATTGATATGATTCTGCATATATTCTCTTAAAAGAAATTTTGTACATTTGATTTACTGTATATAGAATTTAAGGAAAACTCAAAAGAAATTGCTCAAAATGGAGATACTTTTATCTTGTACTTTATCAGAATAAACAGATTTGTATTTTTTCAATGTATTTTTCCACCATATTTTTATTTTTTTCCAGGTGCTGATTATACCTCAGTTCACATATTATGATTTGATGCTGGTCATATATATTCAGTGCTCATTCATATTATTGCTGCCCAGAAGACAGAAAAGTACTTTAAACCACTTCTGAAGATATACTTCTGCTTCACTGGCTTTTCAGTTATACAAATTAACTCCACTAAAAAAATGAAGAAAGAATTTCCAAATTTCTTTTTCAACAAACAGGCATCTTTCTCTTCAGACATTATTTTGGTATTGTTATCACTTGTATTCCAAGTGATAGTCTAACAGAATTAAAACAAAAAAAGTCTATTTTTTAAATTTTAAAAATAAAATTTTCTTCATGCATGGAAATTTTTCACTAATAAAATTATTTTTATCAATGCTTCCTGTTGTCTGCTAACATATTGGTATATCTCATCAGATTGTGTATATAAACCAAGGAAATGAAGGATAAAATTAATAAGCATATGGTTATCCATTTTTTTTATCAAAGCAAAATTAATGCAACATGTGGTAAAAGTAGTGAAAAACACAATCCAATAGGGAGAACCTCAAGGCAAATATTAATTACTATTTTTCAAACAGGTTCAATGTCTTAGGAATATCTGATTTTAAATTACTGAGAAAGGTTTTCTTTTGTTGACCATGTTAACAATATTATCTCTTCTCATTACTGCAGCAAAAGGATGTTTAGCATTATGAAACAAGAACATTTTAGGATGGAGATAACTGTAAGTTGCATTAAATAAAAAAAATAGAGACCAAAAACCTAATTAAAACCCTAAATATGAGAGGTTTCTTTCTTATCTTCAAATTCTTGATTCTTCCTTAGAACAAAAGTTTTGGGATTTTTTTTTTGAAAAATGAAACAGATAACAGAGACAACCTTTAGTTTGAAAAGTTTATTTTGAAAGTACTCAACCTCATTAAAAGGAGACCCAGAGGTTAGGTAAAGGTCAAATAAGAGATCTCTTTAATAAGAATGCCCTACATCTCAAGAACTCCATTGTTATTTGTCAGAAGCATATATGCTGCAAAATCTCAGGAAAATCACAACAACTCTGCCAGTAAAATAGTATTGGGTCTGATTTTGGATGCAGATTCTCTTTAAGTTGGGGTTATTGGTCTTGGTGTGTTTTTTGTTGTTGTTGTTGTTGTTTTTTAGGTTTTTTTTAATGTTGGCTAACCTGAAATTCCATGATTACTAGACAGTAAAGATTACAGTCTAGTAATCTACTGCGTCGACTTGGAGCCCAGGCCCATGACACTATATGTATCCTTGAAAACCAAAGAGTTCCAGACCACAAAATTTGTTTCATACCAATTGAAGTGTTAGAGCATTCTTTTGCACAGTTTTGATCTAGACACAAAAACATTCTCTAAGACAAAGATCAAAGGATATTTGGAAGATGGTGTGTCAGGAAGACTTTCTCTTAGGTATTTTAATATTCTGGGTTTGTTGGATTTGGTTTGGTTTGAGTTGGTTTGTTGTTGTTTTTGTTTTTTTTTTTGAATAGGAGATGTATTAGTCTTTTTTCATGCTTTTTCCTTCTCTGTTTTCTTCCTTAGTTTTATTTCCTGATATAAATACGGCTGTCATAGACTCAATAAGAATGTCTTCCCAATGCTTTGATTTAACTACATTGACTCTGCAAAGGACTTCTTGGAGTAGTTGTCAAAGTATGCTATTTCATCGTGGAGGATATCTTAAATCAGATACTGTTATCCGCCCACAAAAAAATGTGAAGGTTCAGTTAGTCTCCCACAATATTCCTGTCCTCTATATATGCTGAGAATGTGAACATACCTTTAGCTTTGGGTTTTTGCGGGATTTTTTTAGTGTAAGACAGTGTGAATATTATTTTGTCGGCCCAGTTTCTTTAAACCAGAGAAAGAAATTTATGTCCCGACACATTCTATTTGAAGCAAGAAATGGGGAAGATGGTAAGTATCTACATCTGAGGCTTGTTAAGATCAACTAGAGTAGACAGATTTTTAAAGAGAGTATAATGAAGACAACATTTGTTATGATGTACTCAGGCAATCGAAAAAGTAGACAAACCTATTCTCATTGTTAAAAATACCTCTGTTTGGTTTGTTAGTGGGAGTAGAAGAAAAGTCTGTATGATAATTGTGTTAAGAACAACAGGGTAACCAGACAAATGAATATAATGTGTAATCTAAGTTTGAAAGGAGTTTAATACATTGCTTTCAGTCTTCCCTTTTGTCTTTGTATAATTTTGTTTCTGGATCTCCTATTTTGAGCATATTTAATTTTTTTTTTCTTATTTTGGAGAATGTCATCTGACATATGGATAATCTGTCAATAATAACGTGAACTATTTATGTAATTTCTCACTTGAGGGCTTGTATATAAGCTTTAGAACCAAAGGGCATTTAGTAAGGTACAGATAAAAAGGCTTACCAATATTTGCAAGAGAGAGTATTTGCTGTATGTTTTTGTAGCTTTTGTTTCAATGCCTATGCTGAAACAAAAGATTATATGATTGACTTTTTTTAACTGGAAAACAAAAACCCCTGAGTTTGTATAAATTGACTCAATCTGCATAGAAACCTTGTGCTTAATGGGTTAGCATTTCTCATGCTACTGTCAACACTTTTGCAAAACTAGCGCACATAGCAGATGATAGAGGGAAATTCTTCCTGTGCATTTTGTTCACAAAGCAGCATGCACAAGAGCTGTCCATACACCTAAACTCAACCTTCATATGTTTGTTGTTTGACAGCACTCTGCCGCTATATCTGTAAACAAAACTGTCTCAGTTTAAGGAGACTGAAATGTTTTGCTAAGGAGGATGAGTTATGAGGCAGACCAAACTCCTCTCTCTCAGCAATTGTAAATCCAAAATTAAAAGGCTCCAATGGAGGAAGTATGGAAAAAAGGAAGAAATAACAACCCTTTATTAAAGGATATATGTATATTGGCAAAAACAGCAACAGAACACAAAACAACTAAACAATAATCCTGTACTCAAAAGTCCCCTTCAAAAAAAAAAAAAAGGAAAGAGTCTGATCCTTCTCTGTCCTCTAACACAATTCTAATTACGGTTGGCAGGAGCACTGTTGCATCACTGGGGGATCAGAGCCTGCAGTGCTCGGTGTTGGTCAGCAGGGGGTTGGGCTGTTGGGCTCTGGCGGTCGTCATGTGGGGGTCCCAGATCATGGAAGAAGCTGAAATGGAGATCTTCCCATGCACCAAGGAGGGGAAGGGGAGAAGGGGAGAGAATGACGGTTTATTTCCCACAAAACTCACATTGTCCGCGGCTCGCTGCAGCCGGGACTTCCCCCTTCCCCCGATGAGCACAAACTCTCCAATGAATTCTGAGCACATTCGGGTTGGAGACAGGGCAGTGCGCAGACAAGCCGAGGCCAGAGAGCAGCCAGGTGACCAGGTAGAGAGCAAAAAATGGCCTCAAAGCTTTTCCAGCACACACCTTGCCTCCATTAAGGTAGAAAGTAAAGTGTCTCCAGTTTGCAAGGAGAGGAAGAGAAAAAACTCCTCTCCCCTCACTGCAGTTTTGGATGGGTCATCCACCTAGTTCTTTTGTATAGTCAATCACGCCTTTCCCCTCCTTAGTCAACCTGCTTCTCTTACAGTGGGAGAGAAGAAAGGAAAATTTCTACTTGGATTTTTAGAACAAGTAAACCTATGACACAAATAAATTTGTAAAGTCCTGTACTAGACAAAGGTATAAATTGTGTAGGAATCAGAAGCTTATTTTATTTATGAGTAATTGAATTTCGTAAGAAATACAATCTGACATACAATTTTGCAAGACGAATTATTAAATTTCACATTCCTCCAGGCATGATTTTAAAATGAAGAGAATTCTTCAGGAAACAGTTTAGGAAAAGCAAACTAATGTATAAAAAAGAAACACTTCTTCTAAAAGACTGTTTCTGGAAATATTATTTATGGAATACTGTCATTGAGGCTTTTGTGTAGGGCAGCTGCAAGAGCCAAGCCACACCACACTATGATGTATAGCCTAAAAGTTATTTACTAAGCAGGATGGGCAAAGTGTGTGGATAGCAGTTCCTGTTTGAGATAAAAATCTATTTTTATTTCTGGTCATTGAATTACAAAATCTTTGAAGCTGGAAGGAATCTCTAGAGGTCACCAAGTCCAGCCCCACTGCTCAGAGCAGGCTCAACTATAATAGATTGCTCAGGGTTGTGTTGAGTCAGGTCTTGAATATCTCCAAGAATAAACACTCCAAAGCTTGCCTGGGCAATGTGTTCTAAGGCCAAAATTCCTCACATTAAAAAAAGGTTTTTGTTATGTTTAAATGGAAATTTTTGGGTTTTTTATTTGTGTCCATTGCCCCTTCTTCTCCCATTGATCACCACTGAGAGGAGTCTGGCTTCAGGTTTTTTCTTCCTGTAGTCAGATATTTTCATACAGTCATGACATTCTCCCTGAACCTTCCCCTCTTTGGACTAAGCATTCTCAACTCTTCTGTTGCTTTTGCTATGAAAGGTGTTCCAATCCCTTAATCATCAGGATTTCTTTTTGGCCTTGTTAAAGTATGTCCATGCATGTCTTCTCTGCTGGGGAGGCCAGAACCAGACACAGAATTCTGATGGAATCTCACCAGAAGTGACAGGAAGAATCGTTCCCCTGCACTTGCTGTCTACATTGTTGGTGAGACAACCCGGGATTCTGTTGGTCTTCTTTATCACATTGCTTAGTCGTGTTCGGCTTGTTGCCTATCAGGACCACCAGGGCCTTTTCTGAACTTTCCAAGTGGTTCACCCCAGCACGTGCAGGTGCATTGGTTTATTCTGTAGATGCAGAACTTTGTGCTTGCTTTGTGAGTCTCATCATAATATTCTACTCATACACTTCACATTCATGTCAATCAAGTGCCTCTCCTGTTCACTTGTGACGAGTGCGATGGTACAAGCAGAACAGAACACTTGCTTCAACTATGTGATGTGTCCCAGTCCTGGATGGAGGTCTGGGTCTTATGTGTAGTGGTTTCATCTTGGACTTAGACTTCAGTAAGGTATCAAATGTCATATGGATATGTTGCCCTACACAGGGCTACTGTCTCAGTGGGTTTTTTTTGGGTATTTTATGGTGATGGTTTTTTAAATTAGATTGTGGGCATAAGCTGTCAATTTAGTTATAAGTTAGATAGCATCAAGCTGATCTCTCTTGCTTTCTGATTATATAATAGCAAATTGTTATTGTTACGTCTGTGACTATTTTCCTTTAACTTCTCTCCCAAATGAATGAAAAAAATGTAAATTTGGCAACACTTGCACAGCAAAACTCATCTATGCTTCTCTGTAGATTGCAGTAATAGTCTAATCAGATACTGGCAGATACAGTCCAGGTCTTCATTGCTTGAGCAGTGCTTCAGATAGGCTTCTTCCTGCAACAAATACAAAAGAATAATTTAATGCAGAATCTTAAAGTTTTTGAGAGACAAAGTAAGCAACAAGTCTTTTAGGCATAAGCTTCATCCAAGCTTCAAAGAGCTGGTACACATGTATAAACCTAGTGCTGACGCAAAAGGCCCTCTGTGCTTGGTCAGCATCATCTAAGCTCTAGCATGATTGATTGCTATGGGATCCATAGCAGTTTTGAAAAAAAAAAAAAATCCATCCAGAGTCAGTCATCTGCCTTTAAAAAGGTAACAATCTGAGCAGCTACTGTGTAAAACTGTATAGAACAGGGTTATGTTATATCTATGCATGTTCTTGGAGGCTTTCAGTTCGTCATTGAGTGCCGGTGATTTGATTGTTATTGAAGTCATCCTTTCCTAGAAAGTCCACAATAATGTTGTATTGCCACTATTTGCCATTCTTGTAGTATTTGATTAGCCTAGTAAATACAATAGTTGGGTGGGAAATTTCTGAAAAGGTCACTAAAAAATGTAAAACAGGGAAAGATAAGAAAGGGGAAGGATGAAATGAGTCACGTACTAGCTAAAAGAAACATGACATGGAACTTTAGTATCACTTTTGCTAATGAAGGTTTTACTTGATTTTTTTTCTTTAGTATGGAGCAAAAGTTTGGCTTTAACTGTGGTTTCTTTTGCAAATGATGTGAATATACTCACACAAGAATTATGTGTGTATACGTGTGTTTTCCATACATTGGCTTAATAGCCTTCTGTACTATAGCATATTCAAACCAGTCAAGAGAATCAAAACTGCAAGCATAAACATTAAATATGCCTAAAAGAATGTTCTTCGGTAGAACGCTATAGTAAAGGACTATAGACATATACTGTTATGAAGATTTCAGAACCATGCTTCAAGCTAGTGTATTACAGTTATGGAATGCAAAAAACAAGCTTTAATGTGAAATTCAAAGAGTGCTGCTCTTCCGCCATGTTATGCCCCTCTCACCTTCTTTGTGAAACTCTAATTAGGCTTTTTGACTACTGCTGTTGAGTAAGTGATGGTTAAACTCCACAGCTAAATTCTGCTTTGTCTTATATTCAGAGTAGTCATGCTGAAATCAGGGCAAGTCAGTGAAGAATGTATTCTAAATATGTATTTAGAATCCCTAACATATTCTCTCCGTGTTTTAACTACTCAATCTGTGTATTCATGCTGTATGAATTCCTTTTACTGTGTCATGCTATATTTCTGCACTAATAAGTAGGAATCAGTTATGAGGACACGGTTAATGGGTATTCTTAACCCTAGTTGAAAGCAAATATAGGTACAGGTAAAACTTTGGTGTTACGTTTAGCCAACATAGGAGTTGCAATGCAGAAAGGCTTATTATCGTACACAATGCAAAATGGTAATTTTCTGATGGCTGTATCTCAGGAATAATTACAGCTGTCATCATAAAAATATACATGTAGCACCTGAGAATGTCAGTTCCCACAAATGTTTAGTCAAATTTTATTCAGACTTTTCAATTCTGCAGATAGGTCAAAGTACTCTGAGATTTATATACTTTCTGAGGTATCATCATCCCTTAGTATGAATATGGAACTGTTTCTATAAGTGGAAACAATAGAAAAAGATTAAATTTTACTGACTAAAGAGTTGCCTTACCAGAACAGGTTACATTTTTTGAGAAATATTTTATATATAAATAAACAAAAGTATTACAGCTTGAAATGTAGTTAAACAGATGAACATCAGCTATTTCTTATTAATTAAAAGTTAATTTAGGCTTAATACAAAAACATGAAGTTGACTGGCAGATTTTGACAAACTAAAATGTTAAAAATATCTTCTGCAAGAATTAAGTTCTTTTTGGGCATAAACCAATTTCTGTTTTAACCAATGGCAAAACTCCAATCGTTTGCAGTGGGAGCAAAAAACCCAGCAGGTTCTAAACAGAAAGAAAGGATGAGAAGATTTTGCTGCCTAAAGAGGGATTAAGCAACTGTAAAAAATCAAAATGCCAAAAGAAGGGCTAGCATAGTTAGATGAATAAAACTCAACTTCCTTAATGTAGGCAGAAAAAAAAGAAGACGAGGATATAACAAATTTCTCTGCAGCCTCATTTACACAAATTATAAATTTAGCATTGCTTAGTTTCATTGCAGAGTGCAGACCTGGCAGGTAGGCCCTGCCAGATTAACTGTAGGAGTACCAAACTGATTCCACACCAGAATCAAACCACATCAGTGATGGCAGGAGCTGCAGATGGGGGTGGTTTTACCTTTCACTGGGAACTGCTAGTATGGATTCCTCTTGACATCTGTTGACAAATAAAGGAGAGCCCACATCCATAATTTCAGATTCCTGAATAGCCTGGAACAGCATAGCTACATTTAAAATCACTTTGCAGAGTGATCTCCAGCCTCTGCTAACTTCTGCCCTTGTCTAGGTTAAGTGAGAAAAACTGGAAGAGAAGAACCAAGACCCTGTGAGGTACTGTTTCAACAATATGAAACTATGCTGGTTTTCTTTTTTTACCGGTCATTTTCCCTGTAGAATGAAAACAAAAATGATCACATCTCTACTAGTGTCAATGGCAAGCCATTGAAAAATCACCTGTAAAGACAGCTGGAAAGAGTTTACTTTTTTTTTGTTAGAGGCATGGAGTACAATATAGTTCTGTGTGCAAGTTTTACCCTGGTCAGCTTTATTATACAGAAGAACTTGTGAACAAGTTGAACCAGTCTTTTTTGATACTAGAGGCTCTTGCAGAAAGCCTAACTATTAATGTTTTAAAGAGGGGAAGAAAAATAATTTCATATCACTATGTATCTATGAGCTTTATGAGCACTATGAGCCTTCTGAATTTCCTCTATATTTCCTTCAATAACTTGAGTAACTTCACCAGAAAACGAGTGTGAACAACTATACATTTAAAGTGACTTCTCTGTTACTTTTACTAAGGAATTTCTCTATTTCCATGTTTAAAGATTTTGAATTAAAGTATGATCAAAGTCCTGAAAAGGAACATTCAAGAAAAAATGCAAAACACAGTAATAAATTTTACAGCGTATCAAAGAACTCTGGTTATTCTAATGGTTGATATCAAAATGTTTCAGGATATTTATTCCATAATTTCAAAATTACATTAATTTTGTTTCAGTGAAAAACACAAAAAACATTCTGCAGGTAACGTGACTTTAAGGAACACCAGATCTGTTAAAATAATTCCACACCATCTTTAAATAAATATTCAACTTTTCTTAAATTAATTTTTGCAAAGTGTATCAAGGTCATATCAGTTTTTTCTTCATTCCAGTTGAAATGTTTTACTTTATCACATATCCTTTACTCCTACTGACAATACAAAATGTGAACTGAGCAATCCTATTTACTCTCTGTAAAGCTGAAGATTGTTTTTCTCTTTGTCAATTCACTTTCAGTCCAATGAGCTCTCATGTTTTGAATTGTGATAATTCTTCTGGCAAATACTGGATGTCTTTTCACTATAAAAAAATTTAGAGATGTTTTCACTAAAGTGAGTGTTCATCATAACTCTTTAAGGAAAAGGGTAAAAGGGCCACAACTTGCAAAAATGGGCCTAAATTCTGATTCTGGAAGTTATATTTCAATTCCCAAAAACATGGTAAAAAATATCATTAAGTAATAAAATTAGAACATTATGAGAAGTATCACCCTCCAAAAGGCAAAATAATTGGGTCTATTCCCATAATGTTTCAATTTCCTGTGTTTTTTAGGACATATACATGTTTGTAGAATCTCAGCTAAAGGATGCTCTCTTTCATTTCATGGAATATGAACTACATTTGCAAATAGAAATTCTTAAACCAAGCGCTTCCAAGTGACTTGATTTTTCAACAGTGCTGAAAACCCAGCAGCTCTTCATGGTATAGTGGGTCTACTTTAGGAGTGAAGGCTGTGCCCAGTGAATAAGACTCATAAATTTTGGCATTTTAAAACACAGTCTTTAAAATGGCTGTTTTAATAATAATTGCTACATACTGATATACTCTGATCATTTTGTATCAATCTAGTGAAGTTAACTTTAAGTTTGGAAGATAAACGTGGAAAATTGTGATTGCTTCTGGAGGAAAGTCAATAGTTATACTTTTGGATTCTCAACAACTCTCAGCATTGGCTAAAAGCGTCAATCCTCCAGCCAAGTCACTCAATCTGACAGCAGGAGCGATAGTGAAGAGACTCTTACCCTGCAGTTTACCAAGCTAATCTGACACTTGCTGCAAAATAGATTGAAAATACAGAAATCACATGATGGATCTGTTGTTTAATTATGTTCAAAATAGAAAAATATTTTTTAGTGTCCTTGCAACAAAACAGTTTAATTTCTTCTTCAGTCATGTAACAAACTGGTTTTCTTTTGATGCAAATACTGTATTTGGAGCTTTAAGATTGCAGCAATCAATTACTGTGATAAAAAATACTTACTTACCAGATTTTAAAATAATAGATTACATAACATACATTAGCATTAACTATATACAGGCTTCAAAGAGAGGCTTAATAATCCTTTCAATATCAAGCACAATAATTAATGGAAATTTAGGATGTAAATTAGTTTAAAAATATAACCAAAGAGTACCTTTCCCGAAAATTCGTTGTTTTTTTTTTTTTAATGAGTATTATCTGTGAGAAGTGCTAGATTGACAGTTCTAGTAATTTAATTCCCTTCTACTTACCCACATTTAAGATGCGAACATAGATATTGCAATTTTCGCCCAGCTCTAAACTGGAGGGATTTACACAGTGAGAACAGAATGGATTTTTATTGCTGATAGATACATGTATTTTTCTTTCTTTCCAGAGAAACAACTCTACCAACAAAAGAGTTACCAAGGTCAGGAACAGCAGTCATAATGTTCTTTAGGATAGTAAAAAAAATTGCAATGTTACTGTAGCTATTATCTTATCTGCTTGTCACTTTATTTAATAAGGAAAATTGTGTTACTGTTATGTATTTCTTAGCTGAGCCTCCACCATTTCAGAACTGTCACCACAATTCTGCTTCAGATACGTCTTTTGAGATTTACCTTCTTTCTTATGAAAATATTCAACATTTTTGTAGGACTTCAGGGAAGCAGAACTGTCTAGATTTAATCTACATTTACATGAAGTAGTGCTATACTTTGTGAGTCACAACGCTTAAGTTGTAGTCAGAAATGACCGCTTCTCTACTTCATGTTTCTAAGATCTGCCATTTTCTTTAGAAAACAATTTAGTGACTTTTTTAAGTCAACTGCCAAACGGTTTCACTATTTCCCTATTTTAAATTTAAGCCTGCCAAAATTATTATAACTATGGTACACTTGTTTTGAGGATGTCTACTTGTTTTCCCTCTGACCATTTTTAACTAACATTATGGAGTTCCCTGATTAGTATATTAACCTAATAAATCAAAGTCAGCTAAACACTGAGAGAATGTAAAACTGTGTGGATCCTTCTTTTCTGTGTTCTGTGTTGCTCACAGCTTAATGACTTGCTTCATCGTTGAGGTTGCTCATTGAAACAAATGCCGGCAAAGCTAAGGTATATGCAAGACAAGTAGGTGATCTAGACAGCCAAAACACCTTTACTGAGGGCAAATAATGCCTGACCAATCTGCTGGCCCTCTTTGGTGGGGTGATGGCAACAGTCAACAAGGGGAGACTGATCAATGTCATCTACTTAGACTTCTGTAAGGCCTTTGACACTTCTCTAAATTGGAGAGATATGGATTTGAAGTGTAGACCAGATTCCTGGATAAGGAATTTGCTGGCTGGACATAGCCACAGGTTTGTGGTCAACAGCTCTGTGTCCAGGTGGAAGCCAGTGATAAGTGATGTACCTCAGGGGTCCGTATTGGGACCGGTGTTCTTCAATACCTTTAACAAGACATAGTGAGATCGAATGCAGCCTCAGCAGGTTTGCAGATAACACAAAGATGAGCAGTGCAGTTGACACAAGAGAAGGAAGGGATGCCATCTAGGGGGACCTGGACAAACTTCAGAATTGGATCCATGAGAGAATTAAGGACTTCAACATGTCCAAGTTCAAGTGGGTTGGGACAATTCTTGACATGAGTACAAACTGTGAGAAGAATAAACTGAGAGGAACCATGTGGAGAAGGACTTGGAGGTTCTGTTGGACAAAAACCTGGATATGACACAGAAATGTACATTTCCAGCCCAGAAGGGCAAATGTATCCTGAGCTATATCAAAAGAGGGTGGCCAGCAGGCCAAGGGAGGTGATTCTACTCCTCTACTCTGCCCTGCACAGCAGTCCTGCCATTCTTTGCTCCTTACTCTTTTTCTTCCCCCTGTTCTTTTCTTCTATTTTGTTTCCACTGCACTGGTGTGCATGCTGTAGTTCCCCATGGACTAAAGTTTCTTCAGAGGCACTTCTCCTCTGGTATCTTGTATAGCGTGTTCTCATGTGCATCCTCGTGCCTCTTCTCCCATGACCTCTTGTTTCTCTTCCAGTGTGACATGACACCTACACCTATATCTCCTCACATGTATTGTCTTTGGGCCTCCAGTGGGTACCACCACTTCTTAAATATGTTTCTGCAGAGGTACTAAGGTCTCTTCTCAAGGGTTCCACTTTTGGTGCATGATTGGGTCAGTGTTGTTCATTGTAGTTGGCTGCAACTGTCATCAGCACAGGGCAGCCCCCGACCTCCTCCCACCCACGCAAACTCCCTGCTACCCAAATCCTGCCAGCTATGCCAAATACAAGCAACAGTTCTTGCTGCCATGTATTTTAATTTCTTCTTCTGTAACTCCTTCAAAAAGAAAAGCTTGGAATTTTGCTACCTATTGCTTTAAATTCTGCTTCTATGGGTTTTCGGAAAATCTAATCACATCCAGCTGCATTTCCACTTGAAGTGAGACTTTAGATCTTCTCTGAAGCTCTATGAATACTGGACATCACTAAGTGCAGCTTTAAAATATGCACTCTTATGAAAAAAAATCAATAATTTTCATTATTCCAGAAAGAAAGAGAAAGATTTGGATGGTAATTTATACAATATGAGTAGCCATCTTAAAAAGTAGCTACATCCTTTTTGATTTAAAAGCCTTATTTCTATGGAGTTAAAACAGGATGATTAAAACAAAACTCTTGTAAGTAGAGTACTTGACAGATAAAACTGTACTTCTATCCTATAAGTATAAATGTATGCCTAATTATATTATCATTTAAATACACTTAACATATAAAAAAGTGTATAGAAACAATTGTGTAGACATAACTCAGTCTGCAAAAGTATTTATAATATCATTATTCAACATAATTTAACATATTTAAATAATTTATTGTTATTTAAATAATGATTAATATCATTATTTAACATCTTTAAAAATATTATTTTTATTTAAAGTTGGAATGGAACAGGTGCATAGGATTCTGCCCACATAAGTGTAGAAAGTGTATTTCTTTATGTCAGTTTTCTAGGAAAATTGAGACAAAGCATATTTTTCTTCTTTCTTTTTTAATGTATGTGCACTGATACAGCAAAGTGGTGATGAAAAAACTGTTTTCTTTATGTTGCTTGTCACTGTAGCATCTGAGTCTCATTTTTAAGCTTTTTGATAATTTTGTAATACCAGTGAAGACAGCCTTGAATTCACAACTACAAATCTGACTACTACAGAAGACATTTGTTATGGGTTTTTTTCTTGTTTTATCAATGCAACTGACACATTTCACTTAAATTTATTATCCAGTTGGTAGTTCAAACAAATAGAAGTAAAGGGGGAGCAGACAACCACGTGCAACCCATAGAGGAGCCCCATCCTGGAGCAGGTGGATGCCCCAAAGTAGGCTGTGACCACACTGCAGCAGGATCCTGTCAGGACCTGTGGCCACGCAGAGAGAGGAGCCCATGCTGGAGCAGGTTTGTTGTCAGGACTTGTGACCCTGTGAGAGACACACTCTAGAGCAGCCTGTTCCTGGAGGACTGCACCCCATGGAAGGGGTTCATGCTGGAGCAGTTCTTGAAGAACTGTAGCCTATGGGGAGGACTCATGTTGGAGAAATTCATGGAAGATTGTCTCCTGTGGGAGAGAACCCATGCTGGAGCAGGGGAAGGACTCCTCTCCCTAAGGAGGAAGGTAGAAACAATATAATGAACTGACCATAACCCCCCCTCCCTGTCTCCCAGTGCCACTAGAAGTAAGGAGATAGAGAATTGAGAATAACATTAAGCCCAGGAAGGAGGGAGGGGTGGAAGGAAGGTGTTTTTAAGATTTTTTTTACTTCTCATTACCCTACTCTGATTTAGATTGGTAATAAATTCAGTTAATTTCCCTAAGTTGACTCTGTTTTGCCCATAATGGTAACAGGTGAGTGGTCTCCCACTACCCTTATTTCAACCCATGAGTCTTTTGTTATATTTCTTCTTCCCTGCCCAGCTCAGATGGGGAGTGATAGAGTACCTTTAGTGGGCAGCTGGCACCCAGCCAGGGTCAAAACACCACAACTGGAGTTGAGGAAATAATTTTATTTTAGCTTGTGGCACTCTTTTCTGTACTGGAAGATAAAACAATATTCGCAGCATCGTAATAAATCGGATAGGTAAAATAAAGCTCCCTGTTTTTTTTACTAAATCATATATGTGTCTCCAAATACCACATAGAGGTATAAACCACTCAAACACACGCTGTGTGCCTGTAGGTATTACTGAACATTTTATACCAATATTATTTACATTTTAATATTTTATATAAATTATCAAATTATAATTTAAATGGTATTCTAAATTTGTCTGAAGTGAAACAATAAAGAATTTTGGGAAAATACCACTATTTTTTATCAATGTAGTTTAACTTCTGCCAAGATTTAGTTGCTGAATACCTATGTACACAGAGCAAATGTGTATCTAATTTCATCATATTTAAAAATAAAATACACTAAGGCTTCACTAGACGCTTCAATTAAGAGTAAGGATGTTTGTGTAGGAGATAGACTGTCATCTAGAGTATTGAAGTTGAGGCTGATATGAAATAGAAAGTAACTTGTAAACCTTTGTTTTAATACATCTAGACCTTTCAAGACACTTATTCAGCTAAAAAAACCCACAAACTCAAACCGAGCACAACAGAAATCTTTTTCTGTGCCCGTCTACTACAAAAGCAACCAAGTATGTGACAAAGGCATAGATAAGAACAGCAAGGTCACAATCTAAATGAAAGAAAATCCTTTCAGAGGAAATATTAAACAAATGCCCTTGGGTTTTTACAATTCCCCGGGGGCCAAGGAATAGCCGAAGACCAGAGTACTGCTAGAAATATTAAGACTATTTAGCTATGTAACCAGAAATGAACAGAGAAGGTATTTCTTCCCCACTCTGTGATGACTGTCTGCTATGTACAGGCAGAATCTTATTAGCCAATGACAGTTACCTTGGGTTTAGTAGTGCAGACTATTTTCCTATATCTCATTGATTTCTGTATCTCACATCCACATTAAAATGATACAGATAGCTGTTGTTCAGCTACCTGTAGGTCCTAGCTGACTGGTAAAAAGTTTTCAATCTAATCCCAGCTATATAATATTGCTCCAAGACTCAATGGGGAGAACTTAGTCTAACACAGCACAATCACTGTATTGCACAGCCCATCTGTGGTAACTTGAGGCTTTACCCTCCTTCCCATGACTTGGAGTTTTCTCAAAGGAAAGAATTTTGAGTAGAAATTAGGTATATTTGGGCTTCAAAGGATAACTGTGCAAAATTAATTTGTTTTCATTTCAACATCAGAGCAGTTCCCTGGCTGTCTTCACTCTATGACTGAGGAAGGACTCATTTCACTTGCAATAGCAGCACAGCAGTAAAGTAGCTACATCAGCGTGCCTGAGAGCAATGACACGGTGCAAAGTTCCCCCACAACAATGGATTAAGTAGCTCCTCAAAGAATCACCAAAGTCACTATGCAGACGAAGTCTGAGGCTTTCAGGTTTGATGACTTTTAGCCAGTCTCTCATCTTCAGGGGGAAGCAGATTCTCTGCTTGGGTGGATCTGGACAAAATCACACCAGGCAAGCACATTACAATTGTTTTTAAGAAAAATATTTTTAGTCTCCTTGCAATACATCAGAATTTACACAAGATAAAATACATTGAACAGGCTTTTTTACCAAGAAGAATTTTCAAGAGTATTTTTACTCTCAGGACCTGAGTTATGCAGATTCAGAAAAAAATATTAATAGAAGCAGTGGGTGAGCAAAATAAGCTCTGTGCTAATTAAGAAATTTAGAATGTGCATTACTGTGTTCTTGATTATAACAGTGACAGAACATAAGCCCTTCACTCTATGGATTTAAACATGATCCTATATTGAAGCTAAGAGTATAAGTACAGCACCAAAGCCATCTTGTGCTTGTTTTTGTTCTGATTTAAGCTTTTTCTGGAGGCTAGGGAAGAATACAGATATTGTTCTTATTTGATACCTGGACAGACCAAACCACACTTTCATCACTGAATAAAGTTCCACTTAGAGAAAGTGCCCTCAGTTACATGTCTATAACTGATCTCTGTATTTCTTACATACAGAACTGACCTGCTGATTTTTTTTTTCATTCTAGGACACCACGGATCAATCAGTTAGTTGTTCGTACTGTTAAACATGGAGTTTCTTTTAAAAAGTTGTGACCATTTAATAACCTTTAGCTATTTCTGTTCTATCCATCTTACTAAGATGTGATTCATCTAGTTCGATACCCTTATTGCCATCTATGAAACATAATATTAGTTTATAACTTGGTTCTTAGATATCTATTTACCATAGATGTCAGATTTTTTTTGTTGTTTTTGTTTTGTTGATTTCCGAAAAATAGTAAGCTTAAATAAATGCAATCTTTTTGAGCTTTCATTTATGTTTAAGTAGCTTTCATAAGCAGGTTTTCTCTGCAAATATTTCAGATGATTTATATCAGACGGTTTTATTTGTTGAACAGCACTTCTTTGTATCATTTAAAGATTTGCTTCAGTACCTCCCTTTCTCTGTTACAGCTTCTAGATACAATTCTTTCTTCAAAAACCTATATAAAGACACTTCTTTTATTATTCTTCAAGAAAGCCATAGTCTTTCTTTGACATTAAATATTTTTCCTTTGTCACTTGTAGAAATAAACAGTCAATTAACCACAGACGATTAACACAATACAAGATCAGCTGTAGAGGATTTTTATCAATAAAACTTCCCTAGCCAACATTCTGGTATTGCAATTCATTCACATTGTCACACTGAGAGAAAAAGAAGTTGCAACATGAAATTTCCTCTTGTGCTTGTCTAGTTGGTTGGTTTTCATGTTTTCCTTACTTTCTGTCTTTTTTTTTTCCCTTGAAGGGTTAAACCAGAAGTTAGTTAGATGACCTGGGAGTATCTCTGACTGGAGAAAGAAGTTAGACTGTATTGACATACCCTCCTAGATGCTATCTGTTTAGGTTGGATGTGTATGNGACTAAGTTAATAGATTTCTGTAAACAGATCTATCAGGTAAAATGTTCTCATTTCACCAGCCTGCTAAAGATTGAAACAGGTGGGTTTGGGAGAGCAAGGAGTTCATGACCTTCAAGGAAATGACACAGCAATATCACTGCACATTGAGCCACCTTAGCTTATTTCACAGAACAAAAAAGAAAAAAAAAAAAGGCTGGGAAATCTTTGGCACCTGAACAGTTGTTTTGAAGTATCAGCAGGGATTCAACCCAGAGTGAAGAAAGAAGCCACCCACACCTGAAATTGTTCTCTGCATTGAGTTATTAATAACAGTTAGCCTGTGGGATCATAATCAATAAGTTTAAAGCTGTCTGTAAATTTAGAAGGATGAGCAATTATGCTTGGCTGTCTGCAAAAGGATTCACTAATCTGTCAGCAGTATTTACAAGCTTAAGTTATAAAAATAATTGCAAATAATTAAACTGACAAAGAAATGGGAACAACTTTGCAGTCTTCAGTACTTTTGTTCTGAAGTGAAAATACTTTTTTTATTCCCTCTGATAATTTTCTTTGCACTTAGTGTTCCTATCCTCAAGATTAGCCACCTTCTTGTGTGTGTTTCCACCCCTTCTCCCTCATGAAGCATATCATGTAAGCCTTGTAATGCAGTTTGCTCCTCTTTCTCCCAACTAGATCCATGTTTTTGCTTTTGTCCTCCTATCTCTCTCTTGCATAACAAATGCCTTTGAGAGTTAAGCTAAAAATTTCCTTTCCTCTTATTTGGATCCAACATTCAGAAAAACTTCCACAGTGTTTTAAAATATTAATCAGTGAAATCAATAATATATCTTTTTGTATATTATTGTTTGAGGAGAAAAAACATTCAGTTGGAAAAGGATTGGACAAACAATATTTCTAACGTTACTGTGCCAATTGCATTACTGATTCCTACTGTTCAGTCTTCTTACCAGAACATATCTGAAAATGTTATACTGAAAAACCCTAGTCTAAAGTACAGACCTTTCTTTTTGAAGTCTTCTTTGCAGCCTTTTTGGTGATGTAATATTATACATTTAAATAGAACAGCAAGATCTTTTTTTTCTTTCCTACCCAATAAGTAAGAGAAGAAAGACAAGTTTTGAAGGAAGGAATAAATATTTCTTTTGCATTTCCAATACAGTAGAAAGGTTAGAAGGCTAGAAAGGTTTAGTTATTATCTGAACATTATACTCATTATATGGCTGAATTTTTCTTACAGTATCTGAGTGAAGATTTAAATATAACAATTAAGAACATCAACCATTGTTTTATATATTTGAATTTTTAAAACAATGCCTAGAAAAGTGCAAAACTGAACATTGCTTCTTATAAGGACATGGTTTCATTAAGGAATGTTTTTCATGGAACTTTTTTTTTGGCTTGTCCACCCTAATGCATGATTTCTAATTAATCGATTACAAATTGAAAAAATTCACTGCATAATGTAGTGCAGAGGCTATTAGTGTGGCTGAAAAGCAAGTAAAAAATCTGATTGAGAATTCACTGAAATCTAAAAGCAAAATAGAAATAATATTTTCTTCTCTCATACATGCACATTTTAAAAGTGTAAAATACTACTGACTAATTTTTGAGTCATAGTAGACTATTTCATTAATTAATTTACTCAGCTGTTTATGTTTTATAATATGAAAGAAGGAAACATAATATGTGTTTTCATTACATTTCCTTTTTAGTTTCTTCAGGAGACCCTAGTGAACTTGTTTAAATGCAAAATGTCAAGTCCTGAAGGACTAAAACTTCTATTTTGACTTGTCTGCTTGTGCATGTGTGTGAACATCTACTTTCATAAATGATATCCATGTCAATCCACTACTGACAATATGTATATATGATGAAAGGAAAGAACACTTGCTACCTACAAGAAAACTTAAAGAATAATTCCTCTCAATGCAACATCCATAGTACAGAAATGAACAATGAAGAGACTCCTACTTAAGTCTCCATCAATGGAGCTCAAAAGCCTGTCTTAAGCAATTTACTTGCTTGTGTAAAGAATTGAGAGAAAGAGGTAGAAATGGTATCCAGGATAAGTTTGTGTTTTTCTTACTGAAGTTATATATCTATGGAAATGCTCTTTTTAGCAATTATAAAAATGAAAACTTCCCATGCTTCCAGACAGTACAGTAAGCAGGATGTTGTAAAAATCCCTTTTTTTAAGTCAGTGTTTACTTAGAATCCTAAATTTTCCCTAAGCATTTATTAGATATAGTTAACTACATAGGGAGCATATAATTGCATATGGATGTGATTTAACAGCCTTCTGTAGATTAGGCACTTGTATGCCTCAGAGATTAGGCACTTGTATACTAGCACTTGTATGCCTCAGAGAAAAACTTTCAGATTAAATGTATTGGAATGTGATCAGATATATGACAAATGTTACTGGGAAGAAGCTTAAAATTTTGTCAGCTGATACACTGACAATTCTGTAATTCTGATAACCTGTGTATATTACAGGAACAATATGAAAAGTAGAGCTAATCAGCTAGTGGCAAAAGTTATTTTTAATGAAGAGGGAGATTGTAGAGCTGATAAATAGTTTAAAATTAATCTCTCATAATCCGGTATTCACACTACAATGAAGCTCTATTATAATGACTGAAATACCACTGTATCCCAACCATACACTTGTTTTTTGGATGAAGACGTCATAATGTTAAACAATACTTCCTTGAAAGAAAAGAGTCAATATTAGTGCTCACTGCTGATTAACTAAGAAATGTATTGCATGTATACAAATCTTTGAAAATGTACATGTCTATAAAGGGATACAGAAACATTTATGTACATGTAAAATGCATGCACAAGTATATAATTTTATGATCTACAATATACATATCTACTACTTGTAAGAAAGTATCTAAAAATCCATTTACCAGGTACTTTTAAACACAGATGTCTTCTTTTTTTTCCTGTTCTGTAATTTTAATAAAACATACATGTGTATACATTCCATTTTGCACTGACACATCTCGTCACTCTTGTGGTTGTCATCAAACATTATCAGGAAGATCCACTATTATAGAATAAAACCAAATTATGCCACAGTTTTGTCCCATTTTCCACCCACATAAAATTCATCTATGCTGTGATTGTTTAGTCCATTTCGATGACTATATATACATTTATAAATTATATCTAAAATTAATGAATGTTACCCTAACACAAGTTGTTTATTTGTTTGTGTGTGTATATATTTAAAATAACAACCAAAGGCTGGTGAGAAGTTATCTGACAGAAGGAAAGAGAAAAGTACCTGGGCATATCCTGAGTACATATATTACAAGGATCTTCCTTTTAATTTAAATGACATTTCTTCTAGATTAAAATTGGAGAATACTGTTATAGGTAGCAACATCCCTCAAAACAAAAGAATTATTATTTTTTTAATAGCATGATTTTATACAGTGGATGACCTAAGAAGATCATTTTTTCCATAATTTCCAATATTGCAGCAGCTTTGAAAAGTCTAGGCATAGAGTTTTCTCTAGAAATTTTATTCTTTAAAGGAGAGTTAATAGACAATCTTTCTGTTGTTTAAAGAAAAACTCTTAAAAATGGAAATTCTTGCAAGTGGGTGCTGTTTTTGAAAAAAAACCCAACAAACATGACAAGGCAGTAAAAACATTCAGGTGTACTTCCTGCCTAGAGTCTTTTAATTGGGAAGAGTATGCCTACCTTTTTGCAGGAAACAGTGATGTTTAGAGTTTGGCCCTGAGAGGGCAAAGTTGTGCGTAAGTTAGACACCACTCTTCACCTTTTCAGCATGTTGCAATACATCTAGTTTACAAGAACCATATAAATCTCTGTGAACTGCCAGTTCTGTCTAATGGGATAAACACTCCTACTGGTCTAACATTTGGCTTAGCAACATTAAATCTTGCTATCCTGTAAAAGAAAATAAGCTCATGAGTGGTACAAGATGGGCAGATGTGACACTGGAACACCCAGTTATGTGGAGAAGGATAAAAGATTAACATTCAGATAATCAACACTTTTTTTCTCAATGATACAAAATTTTGCCTTGTGGAAGAGCATACACTTTAGTGTGTTTTCATAAATATTTGTCTATCAAGTGTAGTATTAAACAATTACGCTGGGGTAAGGGTACATGAATAGGCTCATGCCTCATACTCGGTACTCACCTCCTAGGAAGAAAGAAGGAAACACATGAAAATCACCAACTCACAAGTGCATTTGCAAGTAATAGCTATATCTGTACATACAACCAGAAAAAATAACTCATGATAAGTTATCTATGTTTTGTGTAAGATCAGCCCCTTTTTAAATTGTGTTGGTATCACATCCTCATGGGGAAAAAAACTCAGAAAACTTTCTCTCAAAATGCTTTCACTGCATAACAAGCAAAAAGTGTAGAAATACACAAGGGAGTGGAACTCTGAGCTGATAAATTCGTGTGGTGGTGTGAAATGCTGTATAGACCCTAACAACAAGGGCTATTTGAGAAGCCTCAGCTGACCTCCTTAGAGGTCTTCAAGAGAAGTCTGTAAGAAGCATCAGTGGACTAGCTGCCTGAAATACCTCTGCTAAGAAGTCTCATCAGATACTTCTCCCTTCCTTCACGTGGAAGCTTTTTTTAAGCTGAAGTTTTGTGCACGGTCCTGGCCTGAGCTATGTTGCAGCAGCCTTACAGATGTTAAGGCTGGCTATATATATCCTTGATTCAGTCATTAAAGGTAACCCACAGATTTTTCAGGTTTGACCTCAGACTTGTCTCATCACAATGGACTTGTCTGGCAATTGCTGTATGTTGTCTGTGTGTGGTTAATTATTTTCATATCTATCCTGACCTTCAATTACAAACTTAACTTCCTGAGATGACTTCAGGCCTGATTTATCACCAGGGACTTGTATGGTTACTTGGATTCTTGCTGAACTTGGTTACTATCACCAGATCTTTTCTGTTTGCCTTGCTGGAGTACTGTGGAACTGGACACTTGCCTGTGACACAACTCCCTCTGCCTCCCCTAGTGTTGCCCTTGCATCCTGCTTCCACTTGCAACTTCCTGACAGATCTGATTGCAGTCTTCCATGGCCTAAGGAGGGGGGTTCTTGGAGAAAGTGATGCCAAGTTCATCTTATAGGTTCACAGGGTAGTCTTATATGTTCACAGTACCAGAGGCAACAAATAAAAGCCGTTGGAAACTCCTGCTGAATGTAAGGAGAATTGTTAAGAGTTGTTAAGTTATGGAACAGGTTGTTCAAAGAATTTTCAGAATTTCCATTCTAGGAGGTTTTCAAAACTCATCTGGGCATCCTTCAACAACCTAACCTAATTTTCCAGTTAGCTTTGTTTTGATTAGGAGTTTGGACTTGAAGGCTTCTAAGGAAGAACCTAGATGACCTCTAATTTTTTTTTTCTAGGTTTATGTAAAATTATCCTCTCAGAGAGAGCACAGAATAGCTTGGATATATACTGACAATGTTGTGCAATGGTAGCACAGATTACAGTTTCTGAGAGATGATAATGACTATTTTGTTCAAAAAGTAGAATGAAGTATACAAAAGAAAAACAAATCTCCAGTAAACCCTATACAATGCTCCTACTACGTCTTGCTTCACGTTTTGGGAAAATTGTGGTGACACTTACAATCTAATTATTCCTGCTCCCTCTTGGAAATCATGCCTTTAGCATCTTTGCTTTTGTTCCAGTACAGAAACCATCGCTGCAATGAGCTTTCATACAGATCACATGGCTACGCAATTATCACTCACAGTCTAGTTTATTGTACTGAAGCAGTATGAGTGTGCTGCAGACCCCACTGCATGTCAGTGGTGACTTTCTTTCTACTCTCTCTGCTCTGTAAGCAGGGGTCAAGTTTTCTGAAGAAAGGGGAAGTAAAATTTATTTCTTTTGTTACTTTGAATAATTATAAAATCTTGTTCTAAGACAGCAAAAGAGACCTCGGAGATGGAGTTATCATAAAATAACTGCAAGTCTGTCAACACAGGCAAATGAAACAAACAAGAAGCACACCCAAATAAGGTAAATATTTATGTAACATTCACATTGAAAAGAAACAAACCAGGGTAGAAAACATGATTATTAACTCTTTTTCACAAATTAGCTTAATTTAGGTAGTGATTTCCATAATTTGCTACATTTCCAGGTTGTAACTAATTTTTTAAGGATGTTGACAGCAACTGGTGAAATATATCATTATTATTCAAACATTAATCTATGTTTCCATATTAATAACAAAATTTATTGAATTATGTGAGCCTTTTTTTGGATGATGGGTAATGAAGATCAGTGACATTATGTCTTCAGTAATGATTTTCCTCTAATTAATTTTCTCAGCATATTTCTGGCTGATATCAAAGCTCCTAGCAACAGTGGGTTTATGTTACTCGACTGATATTATTGCATATCCCACTTGACTTGCTTTGCAGTTCAATGTAATACTACTCTGTCCTTGATCATCTAATTGCATGAGATATTTTCACATTTTCTATGCTCAGTAAATCAAGCATTTTTTGAAAATAATTTTTCTCTTAATAATACCATAGTCTAAACCAAGGTGAATTCCCTCAGACCACTAATGTTAATCAAATTGCAATTAAGTTTGATTTTTTACTGTAATGTGCAATCATTTAATTAACTACAAAACAGATTTACCAATACAGTGATTCTGCAAGAAAGGAAGTGCATTAAATGTTTTGAATAAATTTTTTAGAACAAAAGATATTTAAATCTCTGTTAAATACCAGAGATCATTACTGCTTATCATGATCTTTCTATTGAGTATTTCTCCCTAAATCTTGTTCCTGATATTTTGATTTTAGAAACAATAAAAGTACAATCTAAAATTCAGAGGATTTTTAAACCATCATCAGTGGAAGAGGCTTCCTTTTAATTCCTTTTAATTTCCTTAGAGTGTTAGTACAAATCATCAACCCTTTCTTTGTTGGGGTGATGATTTTCTTTTGTGGGGTTTCTACTTGATCCTAATAAAAAATTCCAAAGTGATCATATTGGAAGAATACAAGTTATTAATTTACATCTACAAAGTGTTCCTGGTACGGTCATGAAACAAGTGTTTTATGGTCTCTCAAAAATCACCAGCAAAGGTATCAGAGAAAGATGGTTTCATATAAAAGTAACAACACAACAGAATTCGTGTCAAGGTTTACTATGCTACTTACTAACAGTTAAAATACACTGAGGAAATGCTCACAAAAATCTAAAATCAATATCAGTCTGGACCAAAATAAATGCAAGACCGTGTATGTGGAGGCTGTGGCTGTCCTGGGGGGTGGGTGGGTGAGACAAAAGAACAGAAGATATAAAGACAAAAAGGAATACAGCCCAAAGGCCTGACAACACCTAACCTATAACTTATATTAACATATTAGCTTAACTTAACACTTAATAGCATTAAGTTAACTTATGACTTAATCTAACAGCACTTAACTTATAATTTAACTCTTAACACTTAACCTATTAATTTAGCTTGAATCTATATATGATCTATATACTAAAACAGTAACTTATCTGTAAATCTAAAGTACTTAAGAATTTAAGAAAATAACACATTTGGTATAGTCTATTGCACACAGATATAAAGAATCTGTACAAGAGATCTGTGAAAAATTTCCCTTGAGTTCTGAGACATGGTCACTTCAAATGTTTTTGTGGTTTTTTTGACAGGCAGAAGAAATGAGTCTCAAGGAGTGAGATATCAGCCCAGGATCCATCAGTTGGGATCTCCCAAGAGACGAACGTGCTGACACTGAGAGGTGTCCCAGCTCAGAGGGAGGTTGCTGGTTGCAGCCCGTTGCAGCCCAGGAGAGCTCAATAGATCTCATATTGGGCCACTATTTATAGAGTCACAAGAGAGTGGGCTTTAGTCACAATAACCTTTCACCTTGACCATACTTTTAATTCTTACACTTTAAAAATGAGAGAACAAAAAATGTTATTCAGGCAAAAAATTTCCAAGAGAAACTTTTCCATTAGAAAAGCAAGGAACCTATTAAACATCACAACACTGTCTGGGAACAGACAGTATTTCTGATAAGTTCAGAGGAGCTCTGCCTGAGTGTTGTCAAGGCCAAGGCCTAATGAGCATTGCTCAGACCATAGTGCAGTCTGTACAGGGTGAGGGGAAAGATGCACCACCACAGGTATATGTTGGTAAAATAGACTGTTGAATATATTTATGAGTATTAAAACAACATTATTTGCAGACAGGCACAGAATTAAAAATTAGTTTTGACACACGCTATTCTAGAGTGAGTTCTAAGAGTTCCTAAAATTTGTACTTCACTTTGCTGAGACAAATACAAAGCTGGAACTTCTTTCTGCAAAATGAAAGATCATACTTCGTCTGTCATACTCTACACCTTGCGATTTCTTTGCTAATTTTCAACTCTACATCACACTTGAAATTTGCTACATAAATACATTTTCTACATACATTGAATGCTTCTTTTCTGTTTTCATTGCTATCCCTCTATCTGATTTTACCCAGGACCCAAGCTTCTTGCAGATTATGTAATCATATACTTAAGCTATTAACAGATCTATACATTCTAATGCTATTTTTATTAGAATCTGTGACACTTGAGGTAACAGGAAGAATTGTAGTATGCATTGTTACTTAAAATGGATGATGAAGGATGCCAGAAACACAGCGCGACTGGTGGCGGTGAATCCTTTTCTCCATGGTGCACACGCTTGACTCAGATGTGAACTATTGACCCACGTTTAAATGCTAATTCGTGAATGAGACCTAAATATTAAGGTGTTAAGTTCCCCAGGGCAGATTTCTTTGAAATTCTTAAGGTTCAGCTTTCAAACTTGACCTCTGGTCATAAAGCCAGCAGAGATACAAAGCAGTTCTGCCTGGGAGTTTTCTGGGATATAAGAATATGGAGGTAGCCTACTGAATAGAGTCCATGTGGATTTATTGTTAGTAAAAGTCAGCACTTGCTGAAAGTTAACACTTTTTTTTTTCTCAGTCTTTTAAGACTGTAATTTCACTAATAAACAATGGGTAACTGGAACCTTCCCCCCTCCAACTTTGTATGATATCTCAAGGCAACTGTGGAACTATCTTATATGCCATTTTTTGATGTCCAAGCTAGTCAGCCAGCATTTCAAGTTTCTGCATTGCATTATCAGTCATTTAAGCCATTCATCTTCCTTTCTGAAAGCAGTAAGACAATTGAGGAGTATATTATAGGTAATGACAATAGGTAGCGTACAGATTTCACTCATTTCATTCAGTATTCCATTCTAGTTACATATGAGTTACTCAGACTGCAGATACTCTTTTTCGTCTCTCTGTAATCTTAAAAATGTCCACAAATTCCTATAATAAATCTTAATATTTATGGACTTCAGCTGAAGATGTACAAAATACTCTAATACTTCAGTGACCTTACGATGAGGATAAAGAGAATAAAGGAAAGAACTAGAATAGAAGGAGATGCAAATAGTGCCACAGGGAAAATTACCCTGCAAATGTAGAGGAAAGACTGTGCTCAGTGAGGAAATTATAGTTTCCCTTTTTGAGCCTAAATAACATAACCCCTTAAATACTGCAGAAGTTACAATGTTAGCATGACTTAATTGTTTTACACTGGGCAAGCAAAGAGTTTAAAGATTTCCCTTGAATTGATTGCATACTTGGAGATTTATATTCTTCTGGAATTATTGGTTGCCCTGGGATGCTGTTTGCTTTAAAACTATTTATAGCAGACTAGTCCTTTTGAAACTTGAATAATAGAATCATAGAATGATTTGGGTTGAAAGGGACCTTTAAAGGTCATCTTGTCCAATCCCCCTGCCATGACCAGGGACAACTTCATCTAGATTCAGTTGCTCAGAGCCCCGTCTAACCTGACCTTGAATGTTTACAGGGATGGAGCATCTACCACCTCCCTGGGAAACCTGTTCCAGTGTTTTACCAGTCTTATAAAAAACATCTGAACCTACTTTCTTTAAGTTTTTAACCATTTCCCGTTATCCTGTCACTACAGGATCTATTAAAAGGTCTGTCCCCATCTTTCTTATGACCCCCCTCTAAGTACTGAAAGGCTCCTGAAACCTTTTCTTCTCCAGGCTGAACAACTCCTGTCTCAAACAGTGTTTATGCCACAGAAATACTTGGCCATGAGACAATCACAGAATGGAGTGACAGGCCTCGTGGAGGAGTAATCTGGTTAGCACATCCTGGTTAATGCATCCAGACAAAAATTCCCACTGTGGCGAACTGTGTAAAGAAGCAACTGCTCATGTGCATATCACCAGTCAAAGAAAGATCACCCCAGGTTAGGGGATAGATGGCATTTGTGACCACTGAATCTCCCCCCTGCCAATGCCTCCTGGGACTTGGACTGCAACCTAAACCACCATGACAGGAACTTGAGACAAGATAAAGTTGGTACTCTTGTCTGGGTGTTATTTCAGGCATAGGGGGAGGTTAGCAAAGCTGGGAAAGAAGAATGTATCACTGACAATAGACAAAAAGAATGCAGAATTTATGGGCCACAAGGAAAGCCAACTCATCAACTGTACTGAAATCAAATTGGATTGGGTAAAAGGTAATTCTAGCAGGAGGAGATTGCGACCACCAACTCACAACCCATCTTCTCAAGAATCCCACTCACTAAAAAGTTGAGAAAGACTGGGCATGTGGACTAATTAGCATTAGAAGTGAGGGAATTATCTAACAAATAGAATAAGAAAACTGTGTAGTCAATGAGCATTAATTTGTTTGTTTGCTAAAATGTAAAAATAAGGAAAAGTTTTGA
The DNA here is from genome assembly GCF_001604755.1 of Lepidothrix coronata. NCBI lineage: Eukaryota > Metazoa > Chordata > Aves > Passeriformes > Pipridae > Lepidothrix > Lepidothrix coronata. The sequence goes on from NW_016690195.1 coordinate 6,426,997, forward strand.
ATAAACTTGGGAGACTCTACCACCCAGAGTCCCAGGGTGAGGAAGGACCAATGGGATGCTGCTGGATCCACAGGTGGTGACTATCTGTATATTCTGTCCCTCACTCTCTCTCTCTTCTTTTTTCTATTTCTTTCTATCTCTCTACCTCATATTTTATTGTCAAATAAAATCTGTACTATTGACTTCAGCCTATGGTCTCATCTGCACCTTACTTTGGGCAGAAGCAACTCTCAACAATCGTATCTTAACACCCTGCTAAGCATGGTGTCATCTGCAAGCTTGTTGAGAGTGCATTAAATTCCACTGTCTATGTCATTGATGAAGACATTAAACAGTACTGGTCCTAATACAGACCCTTGAGGGACATGACTCATCATTGATTTCCATCTGGACATTGAGCAATGGTTAAATTTATTGTAGGAATGTTCACATTCAATGCAAAAATTACTACAATAATGTCTTCAATGAATAAGGCTACAGGGAACGTGGTATTACCTCTCTGTTATAATATTTTAACTTATATATCCTATAAGATGACCTTGACTATATTAAAGTTTAGACTGGAAATTTCTTATCAGAAATGTTATGTCTCAGCTTTTCCCCACTTTGAAATTTTGACGATAAATGGACATGGGGTTATCTTACAAATGTAAAAATTTTGATTGCTGCTGTTGTCTTATTATTTTACTTTGTTATATGAAATTGTTTGACTCTTTAGCTAGCTAGTACATCCCCAATTGTCACTGTCTATGATGACAGGAAATAAAATGTAAACTCATAGATGTTTCATATTCATGTGTTGTTAAAATAAAATTCTAGTAGTAGGTTTCAAAATGCTCTATCTATAATTTATACATAGCTCTCACTAAAACACAAGCTATCAATATTTAAACGCATTGTCAGGGAACAAACAAACAAACAAACAAACCCAAATAACTCCTAAGAGCAGTAACTGATAAAATTGGTTTTCAAGATTTTACTGGATGCATTCAAATTTCTGCTAATAAATCCAGAAGTTAAATTCCACTACTATTGGGTCTAACAATACTCAGAAAAGAAACTGTTCCTGGGAAGTAGTGGGACACAAAATCATTCCACGCTGTCTCTTAAAATCAGACAAGAGGAGTACTCACAGCATTCTGTGACAGGAATCAAGGGACAGTACTTTATAGTGCGCATATTTGTTAACCCTGAAAAGCCTGTGCAGACTTCTCCCTGGTGAAAAATTCTACAGTGATCCTTCTAGTTACAGTGCTTGCAGTTCTGCTATTGAAGCAGAGAAAAATGTTCTTCATCTATCCTTCTAGAATATACTTTGAATTTTTGTAATAAAAAATTGGATTCACATAGTCCCTCATACTGATTGGAATGTCTTCTTTACACCTTGGTGAAATGGATTAATAAATGTTTAATAAATTTAAACAGAAACATGATTATTGTAACATAGTGCAAAGCAGAAGAAAATGTTTCATTTTTTCATTTTATTCCTTAATGTACCCTGAAAATATTCTGCATGCTCTTATATTTCTGTAGTGAAATTTTTCTTTCATTTTTCTGTTTAAATGCATAGGTTAATGGCTTATACATGTTGACCCACTGAATTCAGCACGAAGTTAAAATCCAAGTGTGTGATCAGATAAAGAATTATAAATATTTGTGACTTTAATGTCTGGGAAAAGCTGGACGTCAACAAAGAAAGCAAGAATTTAAAAAATGAGCAATAAATGAAAAACATAAAGTATTTTCTTAACAAGAACAGGAGTAAGAGAATATCTGTTTTAATCTTGATTAAAATTCACTTGTCTCTCTTAAATGACTGCACAAAATAATGCATTACATTTCATCCTGTTATGAGTTATTTTTTATGAATAGTATTTACAGACTTCCTCTGTAACTCTTTTCACAACATTCCTTTACATCTTTCAGTATAATTTCCACTATAGCTCAATCTACAAAAATACTCATCTAATAGATAAATGTGATGCCAAACTAGGAAAATATCTGGTAATATATTTTAAACAATTATTTCATTGTCCTAAGGCCTCTGAGATTGTGTATAAACGTTCTCTTCAATACTTTCTTCTCACATTATTTTCCAGACTTGATAGTAGCCCTAAGCGATGCTCTCTGCATCAGTCTCTGACATCTATGCTTTCAATCCTTCTGACTGGAAGGTCTACCTCTGCATAGTAAATTTTCTCTGAAAAGCACAGACTGTTTCCTGCACTCCCACTGTTCACTTGGCGTGTCACAGATTGCCAATCAGTGTTATTCTTCTTTTTCCCTTCAGTACCTATATCAGTCTGCATCATCTGGGGTTTTTTTTCAGTGGTAAACCCTACTCTAAATGCCCATTATATGATTCTGCTTTGATTTTTTCGTGCGCTAAATATTTGAAGACATGATTCATCTTCTGCATGCATGATTACAATTTTTTTCCCTTCATCAAAATAAAGAACATTTCCAGTAGTGCACTGTCCAATTCTTTAATATGTTGAATGCTGTGAAAAGTAGCGAGCAGTCCTCTCTCACCTTGGAAGTACAGATATTGCCTGACAACACATCCAGAAAGAAGAAACACTAAATAGAAGAAAATGTTATCCTTTATAAGCAATTTTAAACAGCAAGAACACTCCAAATGAGACAAGAGATTTCAGCCAAAAAGTCTGTTCACAGTTCTGATATAACTTGCATTAAGTACCAAACTTAATTCATCTTTGAATTGTACTATATCCATAATATGTCAGACTATTCCTAAATCATTCAAGGACATCCTTTCAAGTGCAAGAGTCTCAGCAGACTTTCTTTTTTTATGGTTTTACTGTAAAGGGGTATTGTAACATTTTTCTATTTGTCTCATTCAAGTAGTGCTTTCCCACACCATGCGCAAAGAAGCAGTGAGAAAATAGCTGTAGCCCTGTGTGATTGAGAAAGGCTGATACCGGCACTCTTGAGGCTGCTGTACTTCAAAGGATTTGAAAGTTTGTTTTGATAAAAGATAAAGGGAACAAAGTTCAAGTTCTGTGATCAGAGGCACAAAAAAAGGGTAACTTCTGATAAGCTTCACTTGTTAGCTTTGGACTGTGTTCACTCAGACTGTCAAAGTTGCCAGCATGGCTAAGCTGGATAAGAAAATGAGTGACACAGAGGAAATAAGGGCCACAAGGAAAGTCAGAGGAGAAGTATATGAATACTTGTCAATGGTGAGAATCACAGGAGAAGTGAGTCTGCTTTGGTATGCCTAACTGATTTGTACAAGAAGTATATTATAGGCATGAACTACACAAAATGCAGTACTTGCAGTCTCCATAAAATAGTAATGCTTGCCTATAAAAAGGGAGATTCATCCTATAGACAGGTTATTGAATGAGTTTAGCTGCATATATTCTCTCCAACGTACTATTTATTTTTTTCTGCAGGACCTACAAAGCTCTGAAATTTGATTTTGATTCTACAAATCATAGGATCACAGTAAAATTCAGTCTGGAAGAGACCTCCAAAAGTCATCTGGTCTGACCTCCTGCTCAAGGCAGATTTAATTTCAAGGTTGGATCAGTTCCTTCAACTTCTTGCTGTGACACATGCTCCAGCCCCCCTTACCACTTTGGTAGCTCTTCACTGGACTTTCTTCAGAATATCAGTACCTGTCTTGTATGTACAGTGTGGCTCAAAAGGGGATCTGATTCTTCAGATAGAGCTTTGCAAGTTCTGTGTGAAGGAAAATAATCACCCTCTTTGATTTGCTGGTCATACTCTTTGATGAAACCCAGTATGCTGTTAATGTTTGTCACCCCATGGTGCTAAGAGCTGAAGATACCCTCTCTGACAGAACTGGGATGCCCTTTTGGCCAGTTTTCACCCTTTTATGCTGTTCCTCACAATAGAAATTAAGTAATTACCCATTGAAACTTCTCATTAAAGCTGGCATATGTAAGAAGTCACTCATGAAACTAAGGCTTAAATTCAAACACCTGCAATGTCAATGTATAGAAATGCAAGTTAGTTACAATGACAAAGATCTTTCCCAAATGACAACCTGCTGCTTTTTGACTGAACCTTTCCAAATGAGTCAATCGTTGTATTGATGACTGATTTTCTCATGTTCTCTGTCTCCACCAGGGACTACCTCCATGGACTAGATCTATATTTTTCTCTCATTTCACTTTTGCTGTGGTGTAAAGTAGCTCATTAGGTGGCAGCCGAAAAACATTTATTTTGCTAAGATAATATTTTGTTTACTTCAGAATATGCCTCCTATCATGTTTTGGATACTCTATAATACAGATACAAAACTAAGAAGAGCAATATTTAGTATGTTCTTTACAGTATAATTGTTTATGTTTCTTCTGTATTCTCTTAGGCACTAGAAACACTCCTGTATCTTCCTTTTAAAATGAGTAATGATCATACCTTCTTGGGATGGTCCTCAAAACCATATAACTTTAAAGTTACAGTTTAGAGAAGCTTCAGAAAAAGAATCCAATAAAGACTTCTGGAAAAGTGATTAGTCCATTAAAAAAACCCATTTTGTGACTGGGAACTGATCACAGTTAATATGAAGTTTCACTTATCACTTCAGTGTGCACTTGACTGTGTCTCTCACTAACTGATTAATCTCCACAGTTTATTCTGTCATTTTTTCTTTGACCTTTTTTCTTGGCATGTTTCCATTTATCACAATTTTGCTTGTGGTAGCTCCTTAAATTTCCCTATGTTTCTTGAACACTAATCAATTTAAAATGACAGTCAAAGAGAGAGAAGAATAGTGCTCTCCTTAAGATTTTTAAATTTTAATTATTTTTTTTTAATGGCATCTGGATTTCTTGATGATAGCTCTAAGTGGATTTTTAATCAGTCAACATTGATTTAGACACTTGAGGTGGTCAATGTTACCTCATTAAGTCCTCATGCAATATTAATAAAAATAGATCCTTAACAGTTTCCAGCACACATTTAGTGTCATATATGCCATTATATGCCATAATGTTGCAGCTTTGAAAAGAGGTATATAATAATGAAATTTAATATATTTCTTTTGTGTCTGTGGTTTAACTCACTATTTGCATACTATGAAAAATGCAAACAAAGCATTTAACTGACTGTGTTATAAAAAATTACCTAGGAATGAAAATATAATGGCTTTTAAAGGTCTGTCCCTTTGTAGTTCAATTGATTTTGTGCAATTTTACGTTTGAGATTTGTAATTCAAAATTAGAGGTAAAATCCTGAGGTACTGGAGCGGATGAGAACAGAATGTTAAATATAGGCATTTCCTGCATTAATGTCTTGCAGTTCCATTTTCTATTCCATTAACTTTCATACTTTTGCATGTTGGTTTGCATGTAGATTTCTAACTAACTGACAATAAGAATTTTAAGCCCCATATAATGTTTATATAAAAGCACATCATGCTCAACTCAGCTACCCCCTTGTGGCATCTCCAAAATGAGGATGAAGAGAACAAGCTACTCTAAACTGGCATTATCATGCATGATTGCTCAGAGGTGTCTGCTTGTCTAGATTGAGTGTTCCAAAGGAAACACTTTTATAGCCATAACACCTTGAGAAATATTGGAAGTGTATGTATAAAGTAGGCAAAGGACAGAATCGAAATGGTTCTAAGAGATAACAGAAATCAATTTTAACCACAATTTACTACACAGGTGCTTGGAATAATGCATCTGAAGCACCCTTGGAGGTTTAATGAGTAAGAGCACTGCCTGCTAGATGTAGAAGTGCTGTAGGAACACCCCCTAGAATGGTGTATGAAAATTTTTGTGGAGGATCTGTATATTGATTAAATCCAAAAGGCTAAGTAAATTCACTAAGGAACATGCGTACCCAATTATTATTTAGGATGCCTGATGCAAACATTGAAATGGTAGTAAAAATTTTTGAAAGTTCAGTAAGTTGCAGCCTTTACATGTAACACTCAGTCATATCTTCTGTTTAGGTTCTACTATTTTATTTGTCTAAGGTTTTTCTGAAAAAGTGTTATCTTTCTTCCAAGGCTAATCCATTCCACTCTGGTTTGTCTCCTTCTCTTTGCTGATCATTCAAGGACTCCATACATTATCTTCACATAAGAACCTATTCATGAAATATTTAAAATGTATTCCCACTCTGAAAATATTAGCTGTAGTATACTTATTAGATATTACAGCTCATACATAAATCATCTGACCATCACATAGGTCTGTTATGGCTTTCCCTTAGTCTCCTCTGATGAAATTCTGTCACTTCATATGGATTCTTTCAATGTAAAAAGAATATGAACAAGTGTTTAATTCTTTAGTCAGATGATAATCCTCATTTTAGAGATGCCACAATGGGATATTCATCATTTTACATGTGGCCTTTTTAGTCTAAAATATGCTGCAAGATCACATTTTTACTATTGTCTCTCTCAGTTGACTGTCTTTGAGAGCTGGACAGCTTTATACTCTTCAAGAATCTGTCAATGCCTGTTTATTTTCTTGAGATTCAGTAGCCTTTTTGGCTTGTTTCCTCGCACCCTTTGATCAGCAATGTCGTTCTCCATTTTTACCACAAAGAACTGTGATTACATAGAGTTCTAGCCCTTCTTTTCCTCATTTCATATTCTACATTAAACTAAATACAGCAGTAGTTCATCAAAAGAACTGAAGTTGTAATCTGAATAGACACGCATTTCCCTGTCACGATCCTTCCAAGTGTATTCATATTTTGAATATATTCATTCTTCCTTCTGATGAAAATCTACAGTCTATGTGCTTTCTTATATAACTCATAATTTTTTTCCCTATTTGAAACACAGAGGATTGAGTACTAATAATATTACTGTTCCATAGAGAATGTAAAACATTGTTGAATTCATAAGAAAATTTTTTAGTCTTCAGTGACATATTCCCTATATTATTTCCTAAAATTTTTATTTATATATCATTATTGCTGAATTGCTGTTTTAATTTTTATCTGCTACTTTTTGACTAATCTTCTAGATTAAAATTCAATAGTTTATTAATTGGACTACAAGATAGTATTTTTTCTTTTTTGCAATAATTTTAACATGGGTCTGTATAGTTATTGATGCTTTCTGGTTCTATATCAGCAGTTGGAGTACAGCATGCCTGACTTGTTCAGGTTTATTGTGTATCCTGAGATGTATTCACAGCATGAGTAGTTCAAAGACATTATTGTTTAAGTCTTTTTATCACTTTAATTTTATATGCTAATGCTAGTATTGATAGAATTTTTCACTCAAGTCACTTTATCATGAATAATAGGCTAGTTGTGTTGGTTTATGTTTCAATTGATATTAGTCTTTTAGTTATGCAACTTTTGCTTATTAAAACAGTAAATTTCACACCTAAGCCAAATCACTCTATGGCCAAAGTAAAAGAAATCGAAGCCTTTTCCAGAAAAAATATTCACTTTTTTTTCCATTTTATTTTTAGATGGAAGCTAGGCCATCCCTAGTTTGCCACTCAGGTAATTATGGATATGAATGATGTCATGTGAAAAATATACCAACATACCAACTATGAGACACAGTTTGCCATGGGAAAAAAAAACCATAAACAGAGAACTCCCCTTGACGATATCAAATGCATCTACTTGGTATTTATGTTCCCCAAATAAAACAAACAAAGCAGTTCTTTTCCTTTTGGCATAGCCTTAGCAGATATTTACACCAGCAGAAGTTGTTGCAAAAAAAGAAAATAATATGAAATAAATATTTATAGCAAAAGGATTATGGGGAACAGAGATAAGCTGAAGTTACCAATAATTTCTTTACAGAGTTATGGAATGTAGAAAAGGAAGTCAAAGAAGGATGTAGAAGACAAAGACTAAGGACAGTTGAGAATAGGAGAAACCTTAATAAAATTTAGAGATTAAGAAAACAGCTGTGAGGAAACAGGAAGGAAAAGGACACAGTGCAGTCAGGAGCTGCAAGAGGTAAAGAATGACGAAAGACATGTTCTTCTCAAAGCATTGCAGGAAGAAGATGAAATACAGTGCCCATGTTTGGGGGCATCATGAGATGGGGAGTAATGAAAATCAGTGAAAATGAAAACAAATTATTAAGTAGATGAAGGTAAACATTGTATACATTTCTGGAAAACAGCTCCAAATTGTTCTTTTTTCCTTGGTGATATTTTACGTTTGAAATGAGGCAATTGTTGGTGAAGATCAGTATTTGCTTGTGAGCATCATAGTAAAGGAATTTGCTGACATGTTCTTTTCTTCTGTTAATCAAAATAGTAAATATATGGATAGGAATTCAAATTTTATTTACTCTCCAAAGAATTTTACTGTATAAAAGTTTTACTATCAAGTTAGTGTGAAAAAAGCTTTTAATTCTAGAACATTAAAGGATTAAAAATCACTTCAAAACATTTTATCTAACAATCAAGACAGTGAAAGTAAAGTGTTACTGAGATTTCTTCTGGGATATTTCACTTTGTTCTTAATTCTGATGCATTGGTTTACAGGAATAGCAAAATTGTGATCAGAAACACTGTCATTATTAGTAATGCTGAAAAATCTTTCAAGAGGAGCAAGAGTTTGGTATTTAAGTATAGCTTGTATTCTGTCATATGTCTCTGTCTGAGATGAGAAGTAGAAAAATATGGTCACATACATTTATTTTTATCCTACTAAAACAATAATATAGTTGATACCATATACTAGTACAGGTGAACAAAGAGAGGAAAAAACCCCAAACAACCTTCTAACGAATTTCCTACCTGTGGTGTTTTTATGAAATCTCTTCGGATATGAGAGGAGCAAGAAAATGACCATATATTTTCCTAAGGAATTAGCTGCATGTCATATATGCAGATATGTTCTAAAGATCATATAGATTTTGTACTCTTCTTTGAGGTACATGATTTCAAAGGGTGCAAGTACAAATCTTTTCTCTTTGAATCTATATTCAATACCTTGACCGTCAGAATGAGTAATATGTGTACATTTTAAAAAAATATATATTCTGATGAGGGTAATGTTTCATAACTTTCTGATCAAGGGAACCATTTATCAGGTATAAAGTGGTAATGCTCATGATTTGTTATTATTTAGTATTTCAACATGCCTAGAACCATAGAATCATAAAATTACAATGGTTGGAACAGACCCCTTTGTTCAAGGGGGACCATCCGGAGCTGGTTGCACAGGAACATATCCAGATGGCTTTTGAATATATCCAAGGAAGGAGACTCCACAACCTCTCTTGGCAGCCTATTCCAGTGCTCAGTCACCCACACAGTAAAAAAGTGTTTCCTAGTATTCAGACAGAACCTTATGTATTCAGTTTGTACTGATTGCCTCTGATCCTGTCCCCACTGAAAAAAGCCTGGCTCTGTGTTCTTTACAACCTCCATTCAGGTATTTATATGCATTAACAAGATATCCTACGAACCTTCTCTTGTTCAGGCTAAACAGTGCCCATTCTCTCCACCTGTGCCCCTATCCAGAGATGCTTAGTCATCTTAGTGGCCATTTGCTGGACCCTCTCCAGTATATACACATCTCTCTTGTACTGGGAAGTCCGGAACTGGACACAGAACTCCAGATATGATCTCACCAGTGCTGGGGAAGGATCACCTCCCTCATCCTGCTAGCAACACTTCTCCTAATGCAGCCCTTATCTGCAACAAGGGCACATTGCTGGCTCATATTCAACTTGGTATCCACCAGGAGGTCCAGGGCTGTTTCTGCCAAGTAGTGTTTTAGACAGTTGACCCTCAGCATATTCTGGCACATGAGGCCACAGCTGTAGGAATTTGTACTTTCCCTTGCTGAACTTCCTGAGGTTGCTGCCAGCCCGTTTCTCCAGCCTCTCAAGGTCCCTCTGAGTGGCAGAAGGACCCTCTGATGTACCAGCCACTCTTCCCACTTCGTGTCATCTGTAAACCTGCTGAGGGCACACTCTGTTTTATCATCCTGTTTGTTAATGAAAATATTAAACAGAACTGAATGTGGAATTACCCCACAGGGTACACTGTTAGTGACTTGTCTCCGTCTTAGCCTTTGTGACACTGATCATCACACCTTTGGGTCTGGATGTTCAGCCAGTTTTGGTTCTAATATATTATGTACTTTAAAACAATAACCTTGTGCACTTGTAATTTTCCCTAGAGTACCTAGAATTGCCAATTGGATCAATCAAATTTTCCAGTTTATGTGCAATGTGAAGTAAAAAATTGTAAATTATACACTAAAAGAGTCATAATCCTGTGACAAGGGCTCTCAAGTGGATTAAAAATATAAGGAAAAGTTATATAGGATAACAATCTAAACTTGCATAGGCTATACAGATGAAGTATGTTTTCAATCATATCTTCAATCTGTATTTGTAAAGAATAATATTAGAACATATTTTTAGCTACAGAATATTAGATCACAAGACATGAATATAAAAGTAATTAAATCAGTACAGTGCATTATGGTTATTTACACATCAGGATATTCTTCAGTATCTTTAAAGAGATTGCATTTTCTTTCTGGATAGGATGTCTCAGAACCAGCCATTTTACTGTTGTGCTCAGTACATTTACAGTATTTTGCACCTGTAAAACTTTGCAAAGTCTGTTGACAACTTTAAAGATCTCTTCACTGTGGTGACCAGTGACAGGACCTGAGGGAATGGCCTGAAGTTGTGTCAGGGGAGGTTTAGGTTAGATATTAGAAAGAGGTTCTTCCCCCAGAGGGTGGTTGGCCACTGGAGCAGGCTCCCCAGGGAAGTGGTCACAGCACCAAGACTGACAGAGTTCAAGAAGTGTTTGGATGATACCCTCGGGCACATGGTTTGACTCTTGGGGATTGTCCTGTGCAGGGCCAGGAGCTGGACTCAATGATACTGATGGGTTCCTTCTAACTGAGCATATTCTGTGATTCTGTGAAAGGTACTTTCTCATCTGCATTTGAATTTTATCCCCAAAACTGCCAGAATCTGTTAGGACTAACCAGCGAGTTTATTATTCAACAATTCCCATAAATAGATCTCCAAAAATGTGAAGCAGCATTAAGGGTAATATACAAGATCATTAGAAAACAAGTGTAATTATAAACAAATACTGCAGAATAATAATGCTTCAATGCAAAGCTGAAGACAGATACATACTCTATGAAGGCAGAAGTGAATCTGTTCAGATAAATGAGATTGTAAACACATATTGCAAAAGAGGAAAGAATGACCCAGTGAAATATTATCTAGGCTTCTAGAACTTACAAAGGCAGCACTGTTTGTAGATGAGAAACTTTGACTGTAACTAAGCATACCAACTAGAGGAAAAACTGAGAGAGCCTTATAATGTAAAAAAGACAGACTCAAATTTATTCTGCAATCATTTAAGATTGTGAAAAAAATTTCCGATGGTTAAAAAAGAAATAAAGAGTAACTTTCAAAACAAAATGTCTTAAACAAAGGAAGGGACTGTTGTAAATTCATTAGTCCTTCAATGGATTTAACTTGTGTAAAAGTTGAAGTATGAAGAGCAGAAAAATCCACTGCCATGAATTTGCAGTTTAAAATATTTAAAAGTTGAACTTTTCTTTCAAGAAATACAGGTCATTTTAAAATGTTGCCCATTCTAAACTACTTTTAAAAATAATTTATAAAAACTATTTTTTGATAAAAAGTAAAATATCTAAAACTTTTCATAAGTAACAGAATGTACATTTTTATGGTGATATCTTTTTGTTAATAACAGAACATACATTTTTATTGTGATATTTTCTTTTATAGAAGCTTTTTTCAGCTTTATCCTGCTTATAGACCAAGAAAATGCATCAAACTTTTGGTTAAGTGTATCTTAATAAACTAGGATGACTTGAATGTCACTTTATTCTAGAACTTCTATAAAAGTTTCACACACCAAAGCATGATATTATTTCAGAAGATAAACAAACACAAAAAATTTATTTAGGCATTCTTTCTTCTCCTTTTGAAGCTCTATACAGTGCTTTGTCAGAAAAAAACTGCCAGAGTTTAGTACATCAATATTTAGACAAGAAGGTTCTAAGATCCGTATCTCTAAGTCTAAAACAAGATTTTCTAAAAGAAGAATGAACAATAGAACAGTAAAAATACAGGTTAGATTTTAACATGCTTAACATGCCAGTTCATCAGCAAGACTACTAGTCTGACTATCTGATGATCTGAATTACTTGTGACCTGTAGCTGGCACTGGAGCAGACAGAGCCTATTGCAAGAACATCACTGAATGGGGAGCGGATCCAAATTTGCCAAATATCATATTTCTTCTCTTGCAAACTTTCATGCAAACTCAGATCAAATTTTAATTACTTAATACATTAAGCTAAGATGCAGCCGTAATATGGAGAAGTGTTAAACAAATGTATACTAAATTAAAAACAAAACAAAAACCCAATACCACCACAACCATCAAAAAAAAAAAATCAACAAAAAAAAAGAAAACCAAATTAAACCAGAAAAAAAATCAAACAAAATTAAAAATGAGCTTACTACTAGCATTATCAGTCTTTCTGGAGAATAATACACAGATAATTTCAATACTGTCAGTTCCTTACATTTAAATCTTAGACTTTTTTGTCAAGAGTCTCAAAATTACTGTACTTTAATTTGTCACCTCCACTGTGGACAGCCTACATTTTACATGTTCTGTAAATCTAAATCACAAGTGATCTAATGAGTGTATAATTCACATTAGCATTTCAGCAAGCTTAAATAGTTTCACCTTTAAAATTTGTATGCAGTGTTGTTATCACAGGTACGTACTACATGAATCACTGAAATTCCTTTCCACTTTAAATTTCCATTTGTAATCTGAAATACCAAATCCTCTTTGATTGAAATGACATGTTATCCTGAGACTTTCAAAACCAGGAAAAATAAAAACTTGAATTTTTCAAAGTATATAATAGTTTTTGGTGAAAGTTTCATTTTTTATTCCAGAATTTTTTCTTTTTTTTATCATTTATTTTTCTAGAGTAATGAATCAAGGTATTTGAGTACCTCAAAAAAGTATGTATGATATTTATTTTAATAAAACATTAATTTTCACTCTAATACATTATACAACTATTCAAAGTGTTACTTCTATGTTTTAAAATTCCTTACAATTGTTTTACACTCAAGTAAAAATACCCATATTATTGTCTTTTGTAATTGCAGATTAAACATTCTAAAACATATAAAAGAAAGTCATAGAACTCCCCTAACAGAAAAATGTGCTGAAAATATAGTTTATTTTCTATGTGATAAAATTTCCTTGAATACACATGAATGTAATTTTTTATGTGTGTTCAAAGGAGAGTTGAGGAAAGACATGAATTTAATCACAAGATTTTCTCTGAAGACCACTAATATAGTTGAAAATGAGCTTAAATTGATTTGACATTAGACTTTATGTATGAACAAAGTTAGAAACTGCACTGTTTACAGTGGTGATACTTTTTATGTGTCAGCAGTTTGTCCACCTAGTATGGGTGGACCATACTAGGGAGGATCACAGTATTGCATAAATTCAACAGTTTCACATCATAAACCATTGTCTTAACATCTTTTTTGGAGTTTTTTTGCTGAAATTTTTGTTATTTATTTTCAGTTTCAACCCAGGGAAATTTATTGATTGTCACATTCATGACTAAACCAGTAAACATCCTTTTTTTTTTTCATTTTCTTTTATTTCTTGCTGCTACTCATAATATATTCTTATATAATTTGCCATTCTAGTAATGTATCAACTACAACTATCCCCTGTATAATATATGCAGCAATTCATATACAGACTGGCAATACCACAACAACAGAAACAAGTAGGGAGATTTACATGGTCAGATCTTCAAATCTTAAGGGGGAAAAAAAGTCTTCTTTAGGTAAATCCAGCTTTATTAGGTGATAACGCGAGACATTTCAGAATGAAGGAGGAGCCCTTTACAGCTCATGTAAAGTATATGTTTTAGATGAGATTAGATAATGTTCAGTGCAACAAGGTTAGTTGGTTATCAGATTTCAGAGAAAATTGAGGAAGCAACCTTGTGAGATCAATAAGATTGTTTAAGGAGCTTATCATAGAATACCTTTAAATGTGTTTAAAATGGTAGGTATTTTTCATTTTCATCTTTACATTTTCTTAACATGTATCCCAATCATAATTTGAAAATTTGAAAATAATTAATTGGTCTGCACTACTTTAACTTGGAGGCTTATATTAAAAAAAATCTTTAATACAAATACACAGGTAACAAAATTAGTTTTTTCACGCTGAAACAGGTTCCTTCCTCTATTTCTAAAAGAATGAGTTTTGTGGTAACATGGTGGGTTGGGGTTGGAGGAAGATTGCATAGGATGATTCCAGGCAGTTCACAGTTGGTGTTCAATCCTTTTCTTAGTGTGAAATCAGACCTCTAATGTTTCTTACAGCTTTTCCCTACAGGACACTGGTGGGACAAGCCCAATATGTAGGATCTGTGCACTTAAAATGTTACCAGAAGAATGAAAAAAACAGTTGGATCAACAAGAAAAAGTATCACAAACTTATGAAGGCAAAACAAGAAACAGCAACATTGGTTCAGCCAAGGACACACAGAAAGTCTGGGACAAAGAGCTCTTGATTTCAATATGTATTATCTGTGTTTTCATAGATATGAAACAAGAAAAAACAAATACACAAACAAAACATAGCAAAAGAAAGTAAGGCAAGGGAGAAGAGCTTTCTTTGTGAACTGTATGTAAAGTAGAGAAGGAGGGAAGGAGGGAGGGAGGGAAGGAAGGAAAGAAGGAAGGAAGGAAGAAAGGATAGAAGGAAAGGAAGAAAGAAAGGATGGAAGGAAAGAAGGAAGGAAGGAAAATGGTTTCATTTTATACCTGTCATGCATGACTTCTTCTGACATCTTTCTTGACACACACCAAAGAAGCTTGTGTATTCAGAAGGCATGGACAACCTAGATATCAGGAAAGTTCAATCAATGAATGCTAAAGAAATGGGAGTGTGAGCTAACATGAGATTTCACTGGAGTCAAAATATTCTTCTGAAGACTGCAATTAATAAATATTTTCAGAGAGCAATTAGCTAACACAAGTGTTATGCTCACTTAGTTCATTAAAGAACAAATAATAGTTGGAAAATTACATATAAAGTTTTGGATCTTTAATTCAAAATTGTTAACTCATTTTTTCTTACTTCATGTGGCCAGTCCATAGCCAAAATCTTCCAATAAGACCTTTATTTATAATATTTCCAACTGTCTCTCAAAGCTGATTAGAAAGATGGAAAAGAAAGTCTTCTACATTGACACTGGGGAGAGATGACAAAAAAAAAAAAATTAGTCACTAAGAATGTGGAAGAAATCCATAAGAAAGCTCTCACCCACAGAAGTGTTACTAAATTAGTCACAATTTCTTTCACATGTATTAAATAAAACTTTTTTGTAAACTGTCTTTGGGATGAAATCTCAGAATTTGAGCTGATAAAAATGACAAGATACAATAAAGCATCTATGAAATATGACACCTCTAAATCCCAAACAATTAAGACTTATAGGTAGATATATTGTATCTTCACTCAAAAAAAGTCTTTATTTTGATGGGTATCCCCAATGACAGGTACAAGACACCTGCCAGATGGCATAGATCTTGATTTGAGCAAAGTGGTCTTGCACAACATCTACTCAGTGTTTGGAGAGTCCCTCTTTTGAGTCTTTATTGCAACATAACATATTTCCTCACTTAAAATCTTTAAACAGAATAATAAAGCAGTTGTAGATAGTGAAAATAACATAAACAAACTGTTTTTCCTGTTTGGAAATAAACATCAAACACTCTCAAATACTAAGTTCAGAATTTGCCTTTTTGTGTTATTGGTCCATCTGTCATGTACAATAGCCTTGGGCAGAGGGGAAAACACCTGCACTTGAGTAGAAAAGCTGCCAATTCAGACTCTCCTTTGGCAAGTGGAATAAAAATTCAACTCTCGAAGATAAGATTGTCTTGTGGCTGTCATCATCCACAAGTTCATTGGTACTATTTTCAACTGCTGAAAATTACAGCACATTTCAATACTTTTAGAGGTTTTCAGTTGTTCTTAAAACATTGACTTATTTTTTTAAAGTAAAGCCTCAAAAAAACACTCCCAAAACTGATGAGCAATGGATTGTCAGAATAAAGGAGCTGATGCAAGAAAAATTGTAGCATATAAACATGCTTCACAAAATTCTGCAGATGTCAAATCCTGATTTAAGGGAACTGTGAAAGCAAAAGATTGTGTATCTATGTTGATTCTAATATAATATTATGGTCAAATATCACTGAAATTTTCTCTTGACCCAGCCACAGTTTATTCTGGATCGCTCTCTCTATTAGATACAAATAAACCCTAGCAGAGTAAAAATGTCCATTATCCTTTGAGTAAGTAATGAAAAATTACTATAGATTGCTGACAATTTCAAGAGATTTTGGGGAACAGTGGAACTGAGAGATCACGGAAATCAAACCAGTCTTCTCCCCTCTCTCCTTTCTAGCCAACAGAACTTTATTGAAAATAATCCTTCAAGAAAGGCTTATGTAAAATGAGGCTATGCTTAGGTGACAGTCATTCTGACCTGGTTCAAACATTTTTTTTTTTAAACTGACATGGATTATATCCCAGATGTACCTATTTCTCTCTGACTTCTAGGAAACTCAGTAACTATCTCAGAGATGCCTGCATAAAAAGATCTTACATTCCTCTCTGTGGCAGTTCGGATGGATCACACTTCTATTATTAAAATGCTTATACTAAAATATTTAATTCTTTACAGAATCTATGTATGAAAGTTCCCCTTTTGCACTGGGAACTGGATATTTACCTGTAGTCTGCTTACATCACCACCATGTAATGATGCAAATACAATAAAAACAGCATTAATCTGGACAGTTTTTTCTTGCCATCAAGTAATTTCCTGATATTGAGAACTCTCCACAATCATAGATCTTATTCTCCATTATCCTAGTCTTATTTATCATCTCTCTTATTTAGCACTTGATATACAAGATCCATTGCACTTTAAGATACATAAGGTTCAATAGTATCCCATCTAGCTGCTGCCCTTTGCACCCTTCTACATCCACAGCACAGGAGTAAAGGTAACATTTCATAGAGAGGAATGTAAGAAGCCGTCAAATATTTCTAGTTCATTGGTTTTGTGTTAATATGACTTGTAATGGTTCTCAGGTCTTTGGGTATTATCCCAAGCCTTGCACTCTTTTTGTTAGAATGTGTAGTGCTGCTTAATGCAATTTGCAGATTCTATATGGGGAAATATTGCTCATATTGTTTCTCTTCCATTTTCTTCTCATTTGAGTTGAATGTGTCTTTTTCAAAATGAAGCAGTTGATACCAAGGTTTATTCAACTTCTTGCAATGAAGATAATAAGTTAAAGTTCTCTTCTAATAGATGAGACTTGTGCCTGTTCATACAACTCTGTGGATGTTGATATATCAATGTGGATCTTGAATGTTTTCTGCACCTTTTTATTTATTGTATGAGTTCACTTACATTTTTCACCTGCTCTAAGTAAGAACAACACCCCCAGTGAATGTGATGTTGTGATCTTCTGTTTGAATTGATAGTTCAAGACTGCACTGATCCTGGAAAGGTTAAAGCGGCAGGTAGACAAGGGAAAGCAGGCCTGTTTAGTGAATAGTGTAGATGAAAAAGTGAGTAGCATTATTCAAAATGTTTCATAAGGCAACAACCTGTGGTTTTTCAATCACATTGGAAAAAAGAAGATTTGAAACAGATAGAAAATACTTTCTTTTTAAGCAACTAATCTCTTTAAGGCATTGTCAGGAAATCCTGTATCAAGGGTTCAGCAAAATGAAACCCAGGTTTGAGAAGGAGTACAAACTGTTATGCACAAAGGAATCCACCAGTTCTCCAACACAAGAGTGTTAAAAAGGGATCAGACAATTATCTGATAGGCAAGTTTTTCCAGACTTCAACTTCAAAGAGGTTCTTTCACTTTCCTCAGAATTTCCTTTACTTTTGGTGGTTCTTCTAGTTTAGTGTCTCTGAAATTAGGACCATTAATTTCAAAGGGGGACAGAAGTTAACAATGGGAAAATGTCAAATGCTGATATTAAAGCAGAATTATCCTTAGCAGAAAACCCTAGCGTATTATAAAAATATGCCCAAAATGTATTTTAAGATAATAAATTTCCTTTTTCTTTTCAGTTAGGTTTTGATTTTTACTTATATTATGTTTATACATTAAAAAGAAATGTATACAGTATTCTGCATTTTAGAGTTTTAGACTATCTTTGTCTATTTTTTGAAAAGTAAATATATCGGTATAAAGAAGTTGACACTACAAAATGGGTGGAGAAACAGGAAAAGACAAGATAAAAGGATAATGTTTACTAGAAATAAAGAAAAAGCAAAGACAGGTCATAATTTGGGACAGTTATGGAGACTGTTAAAACAACAATGAAGTTTAGCTTTCCATCCCATATTATAATCCATGCTAAATCAAAGCCTTCTTTCAAGACTGATGAGAATGCTGGAAATTATGTCTTCTGAAAGTATTGATTTTAAATGTCTTACAGTTGCTTATATGACTTTGCTTTATATAGCAGCTCTTCAAGGAATATTTAATTAAATCATAATTGCCAAAAATATCCTTGTCAGGCACTACAGGACCATAGGGAAACCAAAAGACATGTCGAGGAGAATCTCATTATCAAAGATCTGTTTTATACAAATTAAAATTGACTTATTCTAAACAGACTAGATGAACAGTCTATGCCTTTGTAAATTAACATAGTTGAAACATGCTATGACACACAGATACAAGAATATATTAAAGTATGGAGTGTGTACTTGATTGGGATATAAAACTAATGAATTATAAGAATCCCTAAATAACCTCCAAAGTTTGGATGACAAGAAACCTCAACAAATTCACCTCAACAAATTCACCTCTATTCTTTTTCTCCCTTCTTGTGATTCTGCTACATAGCCCTGCTACATAGCAGTTTGCATGCAATTTCCAAAGTGCATTAAGCAGTATGTAGAGTTAACTATCACATTACTCTTCACTCTCAAAATTAAAACTTTATTAACTTTAACAATGTAGCAAGGCATTCATATTACTTTCATTGCACAGGTACAGATAAATCAATTGAATCAATAAAGTCAGCACCTGCTGAAAAATGAAATGCTGATCTCTTTACTGAGTCACTTATGCAGACACAAGATTCTGACATTTTGGATTAGGTTGGAAAATACAGGTTGTTGGTGACTTGAAATGCTAGCTTGTTATGCTATAGGTGGATAAGGACATCAAAGAAACAAGTTGTTCATGTTCGATTTCAGGAATTTATGACATAAAGGATCAAAGAATAACATGAAACATGCAATAAGGAAAAATAATAGTTAGGGTAGGTACAAAATATTATTTTAGAATGCAGTAAGAGTACTGATTTTTTGTCGGATTCTTAGTAGGTGGTACAATATGTGTTGTTATCAAAGATATCTCTTACTTAAACTACCCTCTTTTTAAATAGTCAAGACTCTTTAAAATTAATCTTTTAAAAGTTGAACCATAAAGAGTTTCTATGAAAATTAGGTCCTGTCCTCATTGTTTCCCAGAGTTCTCTTTTCCATTGCTCCCCAGGCCTTCAGGTCAGAGAGAGAGAGATAATATGAACTTGTGTCACTTCCTCAGATTTGCTTTTTCCCAAGATATATTCTGAGGATATTGACTTTTTGCATAGTCTGGCAATATGTTTCTCTGTGACATTTTCACTTCAAGTTTTTCTGGCACCATGGAACTTTACAGGTATTATTATTCATGATACATGCCTAATTAGAAAATGAGTAGGAAAAAGAAAACCGACAAGAGGTTTTAAAAAGAGACTGTCCCTTGAAGAACATTAAGATGTGTTTCATTCTAATTCCTACTTCTAAGTACCTGATTTTTCTGTGTTTTTTCTGTGTTTTTTTTAATTAGAATAGAGCACAGAGTTGTAGCTGGTACAGTGTAGGTTATTGAGTAGGCTTCCTACACTGTCCAAAATAAAAGACTGAGCCATTCATTCTTCCTTCTGTTATTTTGCACCATTTGTACATAAAATGGAATGCCCCTACATGAGCTTTCTAGGACTAACAGATTTTGAAACTCACAGTCCTTATGGAGTCTGTCTTGCTGATATCATCTTTTAATAGATTAAAAAGGGAACAGCTTTGAATGAAAACTGCAGAGCTAACAGAGAGATCTTAGTTGAAAATAAATGTGATTTTCTCTTCCTAAGCACCTTTTAGAATATTGAATATCAGTTGTTCTTCTTGAGAAATTTACATGAGATAATACAAAAGAAAGTAGAATTTTTAAATTACTTAGAAGAGAAGCCTAAGGATTAAATGTTTTCACCCTTGATATCCTGGGATTTGCTTTTATTCACAGTTCTTAAGATCATGCTGTGTTAATATCAGGGACATAAATCCTTTGCCATAATTCCATTAAGTCCCATTCACTTCCTGCATTAGCATCTGGTTCTTCTGAAGGCTGATTGTCTCTTCTGTTGTTCCATTATTGGCACTCAATTTATTTAAGCATTAACAGATTTAAACAGAATCATAGAATTACAAATTGTTTGGATTGGGAGTTCCAACTCCCCTGCCACGGGAAGGGACACCTTCCACTAACCCACGTTCCTGAGGACCCCATCCACCCTGGTCTTCAACATTTCTAGGGATGGGGCACCAACAACTCTAGGCAACATATGCCAGTGTCTCACTTCCCTCACAGTAAAGATTTTTTTCCTAATATCTAATCTAAACCTACTCTTTCAGTTTGAAGCTATTCTCCCTCGTCCTGTCAATACATGTCCATGAAAAAGTCTCCCTCCATCTTTCTTGTAGGCTCCATTCAGGTACTGGAATGTTGCAACTAGGTCTCCCCAGAGCCTTCACTTTTCCAGGCTGACAATCCCTATTTTCTCATAGGAAAGATGCTTCATCCCTCTGATCATCTTGGTGGCTTCCACACAACTTAACACGTAGACACACAAATGCCAAGTTTGTCTGAAGTTTACTTTAGGGAATGTGAGTATGGTAATGAAAATACTTTTAATATTAAAAAAACAGCAGTGAAGATTTCCCTGTAAAACTGACAAAATTATCCCAGCACTAATTCCTTTAAAATGTTATGTTCAAAGATTTCCTAGGAAACAATGCAGATAACATATTTTCTCTATTTCTTAAAGAAGACTTTCTTCATAAATTTTGATGGGAAACATCCTTAATTAAGCAACCAATGAAACAAAAACAAAAAAAAAACACAAGTCAGTTTGGACGGTTTTATGAATTGTGAGGGATTTAGTTGAAGACTGAGACATCTAAATTTTTGCTAGAAATAATGGTCTAGTTCATAATGCAGGTTATTAATGAAAGATTTGTTGCACCTCATGATCTATGGATATGTTTTGTGTAGTTAGTACAAGGCATTACTATTCAGAAGGTAGTGCCCAGCATGTACCTAGCCAAGAAAGGTAGTAAAATAAGAACTACTGAGAAAAGGCTGACCTTGTAATAGTGAAAATTTAAGGAGAATATAAATGAGATAAAGGCAATATTGAAGGCCACAGTAACTAGGACAGAATGCAGGGTCACCTGCATTTGGTGTGTGTGATTCAGCTCCAGACCAGATAGAAGAAATAAGTTCTGCATAGCATGTAAGCTTATGAAGAATGACTGTGTAGAAGTATTAATTAGAAAACAGCAGAAAGGAAGATCGAAATCTAACCTCCACACGCAAAGTGCAGCACAAAAGAGCAGCATCATGACACAGAAAAAAGCTTTAGAACCCAGCCTTCCCAATATCACCTCTAAGAGCTGATCGAATTTGACTTAAACATATCTTAGCTAATTTAAAGTAGAAATATATCTAACTGGATAAATTCTGCACTTATTGACAAAGTCTCACTCTAGGTGATGTTGCATGTCACTCAAAATATGCTTTAAAGTGGTTTTGTTAGCTAAAATAAGTAATTTGCCCTTGGATAGGGATGTCTTGCCCATCTCCTCAAAGACCCAAATGGTGAAGGGTTTGAAAGCATTTCCTCAGGTTGATCTCATCAGTACATACCGTGTTTCTCAGAGCAGCTAATTAAGTGAGGAATTTGAAATGACTAGGCAGGTAATGTGTATTTTAGAATGAGCTAAATTGATTTGCATGAGATGGTTCATCAAACCACAGTTTATCAGACACACACACACGTGGCATTACTTAATGTTCACAAGTTGTTCTTATGTGGTCTGTAACTGCAGGCACAAAATGTTATGCATCTCCCCGATGTGATCTCTATTTCTTGTATCATATTTGACATATATCTACAGGTGGCTTGAATATTCCGCTGCTCTTACAATGGCACCTTATGCTTGTGTTTAAGCAACTGACACGAACTCTACCTTTTGGGGAACTGATTCACTCCAGGCTCTGACTTCTGTTTAGATTCAGGCCTTGTTAACAAAAGGTAAGCTTCTGTTTTCTTTGGAAGTACCAGACTTCAGCTGGAAGCCCAGAAGGGCACAAGTCTCCTGTAGATCCTGTCACATATAATCTCAAATTTCTCTAGACACCTTTTCCCAGGCAACTTATCTGAATTGCTCATATCTGAACCAAGCATTTAGATGACTAAATGAGTCAAACTTGCATTGACTCTTGTCCATTATGATGGATAATAAATCTTCCTGTGCATGACTGAAATGTATGTTAAAACTCTGTATTCTTACCAGTAACAAATATGTAGCAACCTTTATTTTTATTTAAGAAGCATAAGCTTATTTAAAACCTCTAGTCCTCTCATTGAGTCCTGATTGAAAGAATTAAAATCAGCTGATTAAATATAAATCAGGCATGCTTGCTTTATAATTAAATCTTTGTGAACTGAACGGAAAGAATCATCTATGTTCTTTCAGTGCAGCCCAGTCTAGTTCTTAGCATGCAGAAAGAACGATGAGTGAACTCTGTGGAATCTGATATTACCATTACAGCCTCCTGCTCAGTCCTCACAATAGTTTCTTTTCTGTTTCTGTTGATGGTATGAACTTATTTTGTATGCTGAATTCCTTCAGGATATAGTTCATAGGAAGATGAACTTCAGGTAAAGAATGTCAAAGAAAAGAATGGTTGAGTCATTTTCAAGTGAGTGAAGAGACAAATATAACTTCGATACCAAATTATCAAAAATGTAAGATTTGGCAAAAGACAAATTTCACACAGATTGTATTTATTATGTACTGCTGAATTCAGGGATGGTTTATGTTTTAATGCACAAGCACTTTTCCCTGAATACTCGAGAGCCCCTAATTGAAGCTTATCAAAGTAGTTGAATAATTGTGCTACTATTCATCCCTTCTCTGGGCTACATGTAATTTAGTCTAAAAATGAAGTGATAGTAATAAGGAAAGCTGTTAGAAGCTTCACTGATGTAGGCAGAACCCTCAGCAGAGTTTGTTGCTGTACTGTGGTCTTTTTCCTCCACCACTCTATTCGGTTTACATTTCCAAGTGTTGGCAGTGGCAGCAGTTCAGGGCTGGCATCTGTGAAAAGAGGACAAGGGATGCCTCATGCCAGGTACATCTAGTTAAAGTCAGATCCAACCGACCTACTGTAGGACACAGCTGATCCCAAGCAATACTTCCTATTCTTCTGTGATAACATTTTTAAAAAACAGCTGTGAGAGTGTGGAAAAAAAAAATAAATGTGAGAGAAACAGCCCTGTATGCGCCAAGGTCAAAGAAGAAAGAGGGAGAGCTGCTCCACCTGTCAGAGCAGAGATTTCCCTGCAGCCCATGGAGAAGACCAGGGTGAATGAAGTGGTTGCCCTGCAGCCCATGGAGGCCCATGCTGGAGCAGACATCATCTTGCAGCCCATGAAAGACCTTACACCAGAGCAGGCGGATGTGCCCTGGTGAAAGCTGCAGCCCATGGAGACTCAGAACCAACTCCTGTCAGAACTGCAACCCAAGGAGGACCCATAGTGGAGCAGGGAAAAATTGTGAAGATCAAGGAGTGGTACAAAAAGGAATTATTGCAGAATGATATACAAAACCCTATTCTTTAGTTTTTCTAGACATCATGCCAGCTGAATACCATTTTTAAGCCTTTTATTACCTTAACAGAGACTTATATTTTACCAGTCTTAGATAATGTTGCACTCTGATCACCTTTGTTTTTCTACCATCTGGCCACTTGACCTTTTCTTTGTGGAAGTGATGATCTTAAGCAAATAAATAAGGAAAACATGTAGAGACTCTTTTTGCAGAGCACAAAAGAAAGAAATAAATGAGAATGGAAGCAAACCGGTATGGAGATAAACTGACCTTTTAAAACTTTCAGTATACAACATAGTGGAAACAGGAAGTTCACTGTGAAAGATAAGTGCACTGTACATGTTCTTACTAGCAATATCAGCAATATAGAAATTGTTTCAGTGACTTTACATTAAATGTCCTCATTTAATCACCTTTTAGGGAAGATGTCTTTCTTAACAAGCTAGAATAATTATTATGTATAAAAACTGCTCTACATTGTAAAGTTTACTGATGAATGCAAGATGAGCATGTTTTTGTTTTTAGCTCTACTTCCATTTCAAGTTATATTACACTATCATGTGGAGATTGGGTATAGTCATGTAGTGCTTTAAACCAATTATTCTTTTCTTGTTTTCAGATGGGAAAGGTCTATTAAAAAGGTCTAAGGTGTAAAGGAAGGGATCTCTACTGAAAAACATTGTAATCAAAAGTGAGTGAATGAATGAAGAATACTTCGTAATTCCCAAGGGACAGTTGCATTGCATAAGACTGGGTCACAGGAATAGGTTTGTTGAATATTTATTTGCTTACATTTTTTTCTCCTGTAAGGCTTTAATAAATTGCTTTGTAGAACTACATTGCTGTATTACTAAAGGGAATAGGTGGTTGTGAATACATGAGTTTAGCATACATTGTACCCTGTCTAAATTAGGTGTATCTCTGAGAGTAATGTATGTAGAGAAGTTGAGAAAATGCAGATTGTGTGGACTGAACCATACATAAATTATATCTCTCAGGTACATCTATCAGTGTAAACATGGAAGCAGAGTACTCCAAGCATCAAATGAGGTAGTCCCTAGAAGATGGATTACAGCACTGCCGTGGCACTTGGACTGCAGTGACATGGTGCTTGAACAAAGTACCTGAAAACTAGCTCAGATACTTGTAAAGAAAAGCTGGAAAAGTCTTTTTATGAGATTTCTACTATTTTGATAAATAAGACTTATATAAGAACTAAGTATAGTATGGCCAGTCTTCAAGAACGAAGATTTGGGAAAGGTCATTAACCCTTCGAGCCTGAGCAGTGGATTTTTTAGGTGAGACACAGCGTGCGCTGAACTGAGCCCACTCTTTAATCCTGAGGTTCATCTGCTGGGACCGAGCGAGCTCGGACGGTGGCAGCGAGGTCCTCAGGATGTAGGTTTGTTTAGAGTGACCTTCTCTTAGATGGATGGCCTTACAGGGCTGACGAGCTCCATCTGCCCAGAGGAGTTCCCTGACCGGGAATCGAACCCGGGCCATGGCGATGAGAGCGCTGCATCCTAACCACTAGACCACCAGGGGGCCCCTGTAAGAACTAAGAGTTGTATTCTAAAGTGCCATGTCATGGACACACAGAAAAATGTCATGGGCATTTCATAGAAACACAGGCATCTATAGCAGAAGACACAGCAGCTATCGAGCAAAGGTTGTTACTGTATATAATGCATGTGCATTCTCATGATAATGTTTCTACTTGCTCTTTGTCTGAGTGACATTCATTTAATGAAAACTTCCTCTTGTTAGTTGCTAAGTAATGTATGTAAGTACGTGTTTATATATGATAAAACTTCATATATCAGAACATTATTTTGTGGAATTGTAGAACAGTGTGTGCTGGAAGGGACCTTAAAGAGCATCTAGTTACAATTTGCCTGCCATGGGCAAGGATGCCTTCCACTAGATCAGGTTGTTCAAAGCCCTATCCAACCTGGCCTTGAACATTTCCAGGGATGGTACACCCACCAGTTCGCTGGGCAACTTGTTCCAATTCCTCACCACCCTCACAGTAAAGAATGTCTTCCCAATATCTGATCTAAACCTATCCTTTTTAAGTTTACAGCCTTGTCCTATCACAATGTGTCCTTGTAAAAAGTCCTTCTTCAGCCTTCTTGTAGACCCCTTTTAGGTATTGGAAGGCTGTTATAAGGTCACTCCTCCAGGCTGAGCAATTTCAACTCTCAGCCTGTCTTCACATGAGAGGCACTCCAGCCCTCTGATCATCTTCGTGACCCTCTGGATTCACTTCAACAGGTTCACATCCTTTCATCTTTGAGGGCCCTATAGCCAGAGTACTCCTGGTAGGATCACATGAGAGCAGATCAGAGGGGAAGAATCACTTCCATCTGGCACACCTCTTTTGATGCAGCCTAGGACATGGTTGGCTTTCTGGGCTGCAAGTGCTCTTCGCTAGGTTATGTTGAGCTTCTCATTCACCATCCCCACACCCCAAGTCCTCTTCCTCATTCTATTCTGTTTTAATCCATTCTCTGGTCAGCCTGTATTTGTACTTGGAATTCCTCTGACAATTTGGAGGACCTTGAAATTGACCTTATAAAAATCCATAGAAATTTCTTCTCTGATCTCTGTCTAATAATTCAGATGGTCTCTTGATATTTCTTTCCATCTTACTTCGTAATGTTTTGAGGCTAAGTGCATGCTGAAGTCAGTCAGTAGGTAAGATCATATTTATTTGAAAGCTTAGTTGATGATAAAGGTGGTGCCAGTTTTTTCCATCTTTTTGTGTAGGTACTATGGACTATTAATGCCCATCTGAAATACAGAAGAGTTGCATTATTTTTTAGAAAGTCAAAATTTTTAGTTTTTGAGGTCAGAAAATGTATCACATGTAGATTGGTAAACAAATGGATCTGCTTACACTCTGCATAACTCATAAGTATTGAACATAAAAATGTTCAATAGTGAGACGAAAGCTGATATTTTTCTGACGTGACTCTATATTTCTCTATACCTCAAAAGTACCTAAGGTCCAGAACCATTAGTGGAGTCTTGACAGTTCTATTTCCCCATGTTTGTTGGTACTTGT
Source organism: Lepidothrix coronata (assembly GCF_001604755.1). Taxonomy (NCBI): domain Eukaryota; kingdom Metazoa; phylum Chordata; class Aves; order Passeriformes; family Pipridae; genus Lepidothrix; species Lepidothrix coronata. The sequence continues at coordinate 6,454,130 of NW_016690195.1, forward strand.
TTCAGTCTTTTGGAAAAATGAGGTAATCTGTTTTGAACTGACATTGTCATTTCATTTTCCTTTCATTGAGTTTCTGTTTGTTTGCTAGTTTTTTTTCTGATCCCTGCTTTTCAGTTTTCCTCACTTTTTCCTTTTTGAGAGTCTTTTGTCTGATCACATTCTGTCTTGAACACTATGAACCCCAACAGTGTTCAAATTTGATCAAGCTTTACTACTGAAGATGTTTAAATTATTTGCAAACTAGGTAAATTAAATGCTGTAGTATCCATTTGGACGATCCTGTTAGGGAGTAGTTTATTTTAGGAAAAAACTATGACTTTATGGATGAAATTTTAAAAGTGTCTTAGAACTTGAATTGTTATGCCTTATTGGTGTGAATCACTAAGCCTATGAAAATGAAAGAAGACTACTTTTGCCATTAGATATTTTGGATCTACATACATAAATCAAACAGCTAGCAGTGGTCTAGTGTGTGACATGGCTGCTTGCTCCTATAGAACAGAATACATATGTTTTTTGAGCTTCTGTGCCTGCTAACCTAAAAAGAGAAACCAGTAGTTAAAAATGTAGTTCTGAGCATTAGCAGCAAAGTAGAAGTAGCTAATACCTTTTATATACTGAGGTGTCCTTTAATTATGCAGAACAGTAACTGCAGAAAATATGCCTTATGTTTTGATGACTTCTAGCTGCCAATATCTGTTAGAGTGGAACACAAAAGATGAGATTCCTGTACTGAAAAACTGAATTAAAATAACTTCAATGTTTTACAGGCATACGTATACATGTACACCAGAAAAAAGTAGGAGAAAAAATTTCTATAATTTTTTTTGCCACACATATTTATCATGTGACATCTAGCCACACTTTTCAAAAGGTAAAACATTCCCTTATATTTCTCCTTAAAATAATTTTTTTAAAGTTTAACTTTTCATATATCTTAATGTTTTTCACAAAACTGGATTCTTGATTTTTTGGAAGACCTCCTAAACACTTTCCAAGTCTGAACTTAGGAGTCTGACCCATTTTTAGGGTCATGATCTGACCTAAAAATTCTCCTTTCTCTTGAACACTAGGGAGAAACTTCACGTGTTCCTTTTGTTTTCACTTTGATCCTTGCCTTTTTTAGCATCACTGATGGTAATGAACTATATTTATGATGTTGGCTATGAGTACCTTTTTTATGATGAAACTTTTTCCTGCAAATATGTTCTCAGAAATATTATTAAGGAAGACTACTAATGTGCTTTTTAGCTTAAACATTTTACTGATTCTTTTCCAGTAACAATAGTGCTGTATCTGTATTTATTTCAGAACACTAAGAATGCCCAGAAATGGAGCTATGCATAGTAATGAAATGAATCAGTACTACAGTTATGCTTACTGGTACAGAAGAATCTTACAGTTGATGCTTTGCAATATCATACTGCAAAACTTCCTTAAAGAAAACAAAATTTAAAACCTATTCCTCTCAGGGATAGAGGAATTTCAAGAGGCACAGAATTTTGAATGGAATTAACTGAAACTTTGCAAACTTTTCTGAATAAAGTGTCAAGAAGCAGATTTCTTGTAAAGATTCTGAGCCACTAGATTGCTCCAAGTACAGATAGCAAAGGACATAAACTGATTGTTTTGTCACACAGTTGATCTCCAACCTATTGAGAGAAAATGAAAAATAATTTTGACATTTCTGTAGTAGTGAGTCCTGGGGTTTTTTTAAGTATAAAGAAAATTTATTTTAGCTCTCTATATTAGTTCTCATGTATTATAATAGCTATAGAAATCAAGCAATAGCTAAGTTTGGGTGTTTTTTTGGTGTTTTAGTTTTATTGTTTGGATTTTTTAGCTGATTTTATGAAAAAAAAATGCATTTTCATGGACCTTAGTGCAAATTAATGAATACATCCCAAGGGGCCCACAGCCTTTTACAACTGTAGCACTCCAGAAAATAACTCAAAGAATACACGTAATTTAGCAACCAACTTTGCCAACACAATAAGGTAAAAATGTAGTATCTGATTCTGTCTCTTATGACAGCAATCACAATAATACTAATTACGTCTTTGAAATAAAAAAAATCTTATGTTTTAATTAGATTTTTTTTCTCTTGACATGCCAGAGGCTTAATTTCTGTAATTTTCTTCATAAGGCTTACATTTCTATAACCCACGTATTGTCAAATGGATGCATAACATCCCAGAAGCATGGTTTTACATGGCCATTTATCTGAATTTCAAAGATACAGTGGAAAAAGCCTCTAACATACAAATTTTTTCTGTTCATCAGTATGTCTTTGTTTTAGCTAATTTGTTGTGTTTGAAATTACACATGCTGAAAATCTGAAAGACGTGCCCCTGCTGCATTTAATCAGATACAGAATTATTTTCTGTTGTTAGAAATGCTTGGATTATTATCTGCCTTTAGGTGTTTCTGAATTGCTAACATTTTTCCAGAAGATCAGATGGCTCAGAGCACCTGTTTGGTGGTTTCTCCCTGTTTAATGATACTGTAGTAAATCCACAGATCTGAACTAAAGATTCAAATGAGCAAAATATCCATATAAACTACCTTTCATAGGTAAGAGAAACTCTACTTGTTTTTCAAAAGAAAGATTCACTGATAGGTAGAACTAGATATTAATCATGCTGAAGTTTCAATCTTTAAAAAATTTCTGTCTTTAGAGGTTCCAACATAGTATTTTAAAAACCTATTTCAAATAACAAAGTTTATAATATTTAAATAGTTCCTTGACATAGAAAACTTCAAGGGTAAAATTCAAATTAGAAAGTTGAATTCTAATTTTGAATTCTAGAAGAATAAAAAGGAACATGTACCACTTTCGAACTCTTCAGTAAGAAGTTCTCTAACACCTTCCAATTTCTCTACATGGTGAACTGAAAATTCATGTTTCAGGAATAGAATGCATTGTGATTTTTCATCTACTGAAACCTGAAGTAATTCATGGGAAGATTTAATTTAAAATATCTAACATTTTATTAGGAAAACATACAAACAATTAAACCATGCTAAAAGACAGTAGAATAGTTGTTCTTACTTTCCAAGACACTTTTTTTTTTTTTGAGAAGTCTCACATTTGCTTAGATCTGTAGGACATTCCACTGAATAACAGAAATAAACTGTAAGTCAGGCCATATTTTTTGTACAGTAGGAGTGCTGTATTAATTTATATTAATGATAGTAAATGTACCATTTTCTTATAAATTAGATAATTTATGGATTAATAGTGAAAATAATTTTATTTCTCTGGATTTCTAGATGTAGTAGTTGCCAATTAAAAATAATTGTGTCAGATCTTACATTAAGATTATATCATCATTTATTCTTTTTTGGACTCATAGGATCTGAATATAGAAAAATTTATGTTCAAGTGATCTCTTGGATACTGACAGATCACCCAAGTTTGGTGTCATCCATGACTTTGGTGAGACAGAATTCTGGATAATTAATATTATCCAGAATTCCAAGATAATTAATAAACTAAAACTGTGCTAGCCCCAATACTGAGCTACATCTGTCAACTGGGTGGCAATTGAACACTATATCACAAATCATAGTCTGTTTTCAGTACAGTTTCTATCCCACTCAACATTTATCTCACCATTTTTACTGCAGGAAGAGACTTGAGAGATTGAAATCTGCCTAAGTCTGATCAGATTGAGGTATAGTTTTGGCAAGTTTGCTTCCAAAAATTGATCTCATAAGTTTTTTCAGGAACCACTACTAGATTGGACCATACATAGTATATAAATGTAGGAATCTGAAATACCTCATTTCCACCTCTCTGGACTACTTCTTTAATCCAGTATTTCAGTGATTAGAAAGCATCTGGAGAAACAGATGATCTGCCTAGAGAAATCCTCTTTTTGCCAGATGTATATTCTAAACTATAAACTAATATCCCAAAGCAGTGGGAGAGTGGGAAGAATGCTTATTTTTATTCTTTCTGAAGACAGGCTAATTCAATGTTCATTTAACTGGCAAAAGAAGTCATTATACAGCATTGTAACTAGACACCTCACTCTGAAATAAGGACGTGGTTTTTAATCACTAACCCAGTGCATAAATGTCATCAGATGTTTAAATATACATTTCAGGAAGGAATGGAGCATCAGTATTCCCCTGTAGGTGAGTTTCTTAATGTTGTGTTACAAAGTAATTTATGTGTTTCTTCACTGGTCTTCCCACTGAGTATGCAATGAAGAGGGAAGAAGGAGAGTTCAAGGGAAGCACTGCACCCATGTGAGGCCAAGACTTCACAGAATTTTGGAGAAACTTAAGTTTCTTCACTTTGTTTGAAGGGGAAGCTTTCTTTTCTGAGAAGGTGTAGACCTGGACTAAGGTAGCAGAAGAGTCCAAGAGCTCCCTTTGCAGGAAGAAAAATGGGGTGAGCAATTCCAGCTGCTACCTGGAAAGGTCATTCACAGAAGTAATTACAAAATATCACACCTCCCTTCAGAGCAGAAAAGCTGATTTTCAGACCACATCAACAAAGACAGTTAAACATCATTTTGCCCCATGCAATCCTGTACTACTGTTGTACTGTTGTACTACTGTACTATCTTGATGCCTGCAGATATCCTTGGGCTACTGAAACATTTACTATATTTGGGAGATAGAAGATGTGATCATATCAACTTAATCAAAAGATAAAAAATAATCAAATTCTCCTGTAGTCTGAACAAGTGTGGTAACCATTGAAAAGCTGATTTAAAAATGGTCCTATCACTGGGTGACTGTAAAGACTATGAATTGCTTCAATGATACATTTCTTATGGAGAGGACAGCAAAGGAGTAAAGACACCCTTTTATCACCCTTTTATCAGCATTTCTTATTAGCTAACTTAGACACTTTCTGACTATCCTTCTGTTGAAACAAAAATTAAGTTTAATTCCGCCCTCCACATTCTACCAATAGACAGAAACCCAAATCCTCTGAACGAAATCTTGGTGGTTTGGCATGTACTTCCCTAGCCTTGGCAGAGCGATGACAAGGCTAAATGGGTCTCAAAAAATTATGTTCTAAGTCTTAGAGTGGTGGGATTCTTTCTAATGTTTATAAAAAAATTCTGGTTTTTTTCCCCAAATTCCCTTGTCCAAATATCATTCAATCATTCAATGCATTACTTTTAGTTATTTTGTCTGATTACTTCTGCCAAATTCTCAAGTGTGTAGACAGCAGGATGGGGACTGAGGGAACAAAGTCCTTCCCACTGTAAGTAAAGATCAGGCTAATGACCACCTGGGGAACTAGAAGGTACATTAATCTATGGGACTCAATGAAATGCATCCCAGAGTCCTGTGGGAACTGGCTGATGTAGCTGCCAAGTCAGTCTCCACGATATTTGAAAAATCATGACAGTCGAGTGAAGTCCAAAGTGACTGGAAAAAAGGAAATATTGCACCCATCTTTAAAAAGGGTAGGGAGAAGAACCCTTGGAACTAGTCACCTGTCAGCCTCACCTCTGAGGTGCTGGGAAGATCATGGAACAGATCCTTCTAGAAGTTATGCTAAGGCGCATGGAGATGAACAATCGTTATCTTTGAAAATCTCTTTCTTCTAACACAGCTCTGTACCTTGAATTTTGAATCTAAAATATTTTTATTCTCCACTGTATCAACTGTAAGCAGTCATTGTGGAGATTTTTTGGAGGGGGTAAAATTTTTTTTTGTTTAGCTTTTTTTCCATCAGTTTCCATATTTTACCCCATTTTGATGCCTTCATAATTTTCAGTTAGAAAATTCTTAAGATATTCTGATTCATCTGACATTAAAGATTTCTCTTTCCAAAAAAACTCTTCCAGGCTGTAACAAAAGCTGAAACTGTATTTGAAATTTAATCTGTGTTTAAAACCAAAACATGATTCAAAGAAGCAAAAGAACATAATGGTGTTCGTGGTGTTTAGCCCAATGTCATTTCAGAATTGTTAATCTCAGAACTCTACTTTCCTTCTTTTTATGGTCATCTTCTCAAAGAAAACAGAATAAATACTAGTTTTCATTTTTTGCAGTTTTTGACAAATGTATGAAGTATTTGCAATGACACAATGTCATTGTTCAAATGTACTTTGAAGAGTACCAATGCTTACACTGTTTTCCAAGCATTGCTTTTGTCCTGTGTAATTCTCTTGCCAGCTGAAGACTAATACAAATATAACATTGCACACGTTTATCAAAATTTGCAATATCTGACCTGAATCAGATCTCTTAAAGGACTAATCTGTGTTTTCATATATATTTACATGGCATCTAGCCCAGTAAAATCTTCATTTTTTGTTGCAGCTTTGGGGTATTATTGTCATGAAAATCTTAAGGAGTGAGTGCAACAAAGTATTTTTCTGACTATCTGGGATTCTTAAAGAAAACAATTTCATTTTCTGTAGAAGACAAAGCACAAAGTAATTTTGATATAAAAATATATTTTCTTATTTCTAAGTAAACAAGTTTGTTCTCATTTACTTATTGATGTTTGGTTTTGTAACTTCTAGATTATAGTTAACAGTTTCTCAAATACAGAAATTACTGCTGCTGGATTTGGAAGTAATGGAATGCCTAGTAGTGTAAATGAAAATTAGAGGTGAAAAAGAAGTAATAAAAATTAAAATGAGGAATAATGTAGTGCAAGAAATAACAAAGACTTACAAATGTGTACATAGAGGGAATTAAGAAGTCTATTCTAATATGTCATAATAACTCCATGGAAAATCCAATCCAACCAAAAAAAGCCAAACAATAAGCTAAACCCAACAAAACCAGTAAAAACATCAGAAATCTGAAATTGTAAATTATTTGAATAATTTAGAAAACCACTATTAATGGAGGAGAATACTCCCATCTCTTGAATTCCCAATTCTGGAAACTCCAAGCATACCAGTAACACCATTGCTTTAAATTTTTGAGTGCGTGTCAGACGTTCAAAAGGTGTCCTGGAAACAGTTAATCCACAGATCCACTGCTCAGAAATCTTCAAACTAAGCATCCTTCATCAGCTGAATAAGTGTGAAAAATATGTACATATAACGGTATCATTATAAAAAATACATTAATGGCATGTAGTTAATTTTTTACCCATTTATTAAAAATGCATATGAAAAATATATCCATATCTTTATATATATTTTTGAGTAAGATATAGAAAATAATTTATGTGATTTATGTTCTTTTACTATTTCTATGGTGGTTTTAGTCTTTAAGAAATCAGAGAATCATAAAGTAAAAATAATTTATGACAAAAAATTTACTAAGTACTTCTTGAACAATGTCTGGAAAAACATCAGTGATGAGTTTTAAAAGAAGACTAATCTACATACAAGGACTCCCTGAAACAACATCTCAGCCTTGGCCATATTGATCAACATAACTGGTCTACTCTGGCCTCCAATCGGGAGGTCTGGAGACACACCATCTATAACGCTGCTGATGCTTTTGAGAAAGCACGCAGGATCACTCTCAAGGAGAAAAGACAAGGCAGAAAGAATCGTGCCTTGCAGAATATACCATCTAAGGAGTCTTTCTTCTGTGCCTTTTGCAACTGGACGTACCTGTCTCGTATTGGCCTTTTTAGCCACCAACGCGCTTGCAACAAACGTGGGTAGAGCCCTTCCCAAATCTTCGTTCGCAAAACCTAGCCATGATGAATCTACATCTGAAGAAAAAGATACCTTGAAGATTAAAAGCCAAGTCCTTTTCTTAAAACTGACTCACATTAACAGGAATATAAGTTACATGAACACTTTCTCTGACAGCATATTTAACTTGGGAAATCAAGTAAAAAGAGAGCTGAAAACAGGAATTTATCCTTTTTGACAGAACCACTGTTTCTTCAATTATATGTAATATATCTATTAAGATAATATTTATGATACTCCAAAGACAAAGTGAAATATGTTTTAATGACTGTAAATTTAATATATAGGTTTCTCTTTGTCAAGAGTACAGTGCAATACAGGCACTGTAAATTTTATTGCAAGGAATACACCCATGCCTACATAGAAATAGAAGCATAGCCTAGTTTGTCTTCTTACACCTGACCTTTTGCAATATTTCATGAACCTTTCCTAAATTCTTGTGTCACTTAGACCTCAATTTGATTTATTCCTTCATTTCCTTTTAAATCTTTTTTCTCAGTTTTTTGGGTTTGGGTTTTTTTTTTTGTTTGTTTGTTTGGTTGGTTGGTTAGTTTGGAGTTTTTTTTCTGTATCTGAAACAACTTTTTTTTTACTTACAGTTAGAACCGTACTCTGCTGTTCATTAAGTGCCTGCAATTAGCACCAGTCAGTGATTTGCTATAATAGTAGGTGCAGAATAAACACATAGTACAAGAGATGTGAATATAGAGTCAAATGTGACATCTAGAAATCTACATTTTTCTGATTGCTTACTCTGTAATAGTGCCTCTGTAACTGCTCAAATCAAAAAGTTTTCTCTAAAGATAAAGAAATCAAAAAGTCAGAACTTTTCTAAAATAATTTTTATGTAGCTGAAACAAATTTTTTTATATACTGTGTATATATGGAAATAGAAATCTATGATATGAATCATAAGTCAAAATCAAACTATTCTAGTTAATGTATAACTTAATTAAAAACTAAATATTTACATGTTCCAGTTCACTCTTGTAAAAATCCTCCATCCAGTGTTTAATGAATAAACCAAAAAACAGATACTTATTTTCATACTTATTTTGTAACACTTAAATACAAGTTAATATTTTATGCTACAGTCTCATGTAATTCTGTGCCCAGAAGATCATGTCTGTACTTGACCATGCATAGCTGGAGTCTTTAAAGCTCCTTTACTGCAATGGTGGTAGAGTGCACACTGATATTATACTATTGATAAGAACTGCAGTATTCCAAACTTTTCTTTTTAGTTTGTGCAGGCAAAGTAATTTCCTGTTATTTTATTGCCACTGGAATAAAAAAAATGTGAAAGCACTTATTCTGGCTGTCCTTTATATTCCGTTTCTATGTATTTGTGTCTCAGAGTTTTTAGTTACTTCTTTCAGAAACTGTTTTTGTGTTTTCATTTCCCTCCTCTATTCTTGTACTATTGTCCTCATAACACGATTATTTCATGCTGAATTCAAGTACACATTAATCACTGCATGAAGGGTTACATAACATTTTTGTAATTTGTCTCTGGCTAAAGATCAACTTTTCCAGAAAATGCACTTAGTGTTCAAGTCTGGATTAAAAGTTAAAGGACCATAGTACTAATGCATTAAAGTGCTTTGGTAGCCATTCTGTTGTAGTTTCTGAAACAAAGTTCTTGAAAAAAACATTTTTCTGATTTCTCCTTCAACCTCTTCCTTTTAGCTACTCAAACAAATTAAATACATAAATACTCTAAGAAATAAGAAATACTAAGTATAACTAGCATAAGAAGATAAAAGTATGCAAAAAGTTCATAAATGCAGGTCCTGATAAATGATATTTTTGGGAATAAAAACTGAGAAGTTGCTCTGTTGCAATGTAACAGAATCTGCAATATCAGTTGCAATATCAAATTTACAATGAAAATACAAACGTAAGTACTAGCAAAGGTGGGAAAGTCAATAACAGTCAGTCATTATTAATTCAAATCCCTCAATATGAATGCCTAATCCGATATGTAATACTTTTTTCAAAGGCATTGTGCACCAGCAACTCCATTTAAATTGTAGGTATTCAGTAAAATGGAAGGTCAAGTTGAATTTGCTTGATACAGACTGATTTAAATATTTAATGTAAACACACTGCTTCTAAAACTTTGATCTAAACAGAATGTCACTTCATTATAAAAAGGATAAGTAGAACAAGAGGAAAATAGAGTAAAGAATCTGTGTGCAAACCTGGTATCTAACTAGACAGGTTTTGGCCTAAAAACCTATTTATTCAACTGTCCGCAAGCTTCTACCTCTTCAAGGTAGAGACTTTCAAGACACAGTATCTTTGATAAAAGTTCCATATTCTTATGAATAATGTTGTGAATGCATAATTTTCTTTTAGTTTCTATTATCTGTGTGAAAGGTGTAGGTTTCAGGATGTCACATGCTGAAGGAAGTATCTGGATGTTATATATTTATGGAATCTCTTCTGTGTGAATTTCTCTTGATGATAAACAGTCCTATGGTCAACAGAAAATTAAGAGTCTGTCCCTAAAGCCGGGAAGGAGTTACTGATTAAAAAAAAGAACCAGTCATTCTCCTTTTTATCATACAGGCTACTACCAAAACTCTCATATAATAAGAAAGTAGATGCTAGATTCTGCTAAAAATCTAATTATTTCCCCAGAGAAGGAGAGACACTACTGGACATCAGTAAGAAACAAGGAAACAGCAGCACTTTAGGGGACAGCAGGAGAACACCCGTAAATCGTCCCAAAGGACTGGGCTCCTCCCAAAAAGATGAAGAGGACAACAGCCCAGCTGAAGTGCCTCTACACTGGTGCACGCAGCATGGGTAATGAGCAGGAGGAGTTGGGAACCATGGTGAAATTAGAAAACTGTGAGTTAATTGCTGTCACAGGAGCACAGTGGCATGAGTTAATGACTGGATCACTGTAGCTGAGGGTTACAAGCTTTTCAGAAGAGAGAGGCTAGGAAGGAGGGGCAGAGGTTTTACTCTCTATGTTAAGGAATGTATAGACTGTGAAGAGCTGCCTCTTAGTAACAGCTGTGGAAAGGTTGGGAGCCTGTGGGTAAAAATCAAGCACAAGACCTATAAAGGACAACTTTTTAGTTGCAAGGCAGCTTGCAACTAAATGGGTGGTGAATGATGACAGGGGGTAAAGCGGTAACAGGTTAGTGCCACTCTGTGACATTGATGAACTCAAACATAATTTTCTCTTTTTTTAAAAAATGATAACTTAACAAAGAAATTGTACAGAGATAATGTGAGACAAGTGGAAACGTACCATTTACTGTTTCTGAGCAATGGTATAAAAAATAAGATCAGTTTGCAATATTATTAGGAATTTGTCGGTTATTCTGGATTTGCTTCAGTTTGACTTCGAATGAATTAGTTAGTCATGTAGAGCATTTATTTTTTAAAAAACCAAAGGACAAAATTTTCATTTTTAAAAAGCAAAGAATTTTTTCATAGTTTATGCTTTAATGATAGCATTCTTTATAGAAAAAAAAAATAAAATAGAAAGCTATAGAAAAAAAGAAATTCTGTAACAGTCATTGTATAGTTCTGGGACAACATAACTTTCCAGGATAGGGTTTAGCCTCATGTTTATAAAAGAACTTACTTAAAACATTAACTCAAGTTAAATTGGTTAAAAGAAAGAGCAAATGTGTTTTTGAAAGAATGTTTCTTGGATAAATTAAGAGAGAAAAATCTCTACCCACAAATTCAGAGTTTAATTGCAGTTGTGTATGACTTGTAATAAATTATGCAATATAAACTGTGAATTGTGTAGTCATTCCAAAATTTTTTTCATTCTATTGTTACTGGATAATGGCATTTGACAATCTCCAAAATATGATTTCATTTTGAAAATAATATGAGCTTCTGATGCAACACACCTCTGGAGGCTGGTCATGTCATAAATGAAAAACGCTATAACACAATAGGGAAACTGCTCAGCAGCTGTCTATAACTAAGTGATGATTTATTCAAGAAATGATAAAAATTAACAGTTTGCAAACAGTTTAAAAGGGTTTGCTAATGGAAAAAACCCTACTGTTCTTTTTCACTTGTATGTTATTCAGTTTTATGTTTATTCGAACAAACCTGATTTGAGAGGCTTTAATTTATGTCAGAATTGAGAAACAAAATTAAGAGGCAACAAAGTTAAAAGACACGATGTTTTTAACCAAATGTTAAAAAACTCAGTTTATGGTCTCTGTCAAGTAAGACGTGACCCTCTTTTAATTCTCACCATTTGCTTGTGTTATTAATTTTGTAATAAGTTTCTCTTACTATGTACAACAGAATAGCATATCATGGTGGGTTGCCACCATCTGAGGGGGGAGGGGAATAGGGCCGTGACACAGCAAGGACGGGTCCGGAGTCAAGGTAGAGGTGCAAATAGAATACTTTATTGAGGTGTGTCAGGGTTTTATGACTTCAGGCGGGGAAAGGGCTAGAATATGGGTTGGAGCATGAGACAGACAAACGGGGGAACAAATCGGGGTAGGGGCACAGGCAAAGGGGGAGGAGCGTGGGAGGAACCAGGTAAGAAAGGGCAAATGGTAACTGTCTCCTCTCTGCAGCTTTCTCAGCTAATCAGAGGGAGGAGCGGGGAAGCAGGGAGCAGGCAAAGTCGTGGCAAGCCCAGGTATGCCCAGGCTGTGCTCTGTGTAGTGTGGATACAAGGCAATACACGTGTTTGAAGCCACATAATGATCGTAAAGTCCATATAATAACTGTAAAGTTCATATAATGAAGTCCTGTCAATTACTGTACATCCTTCTCCACTCCTGGAACTGTTCCCATCCTGAATCTTGCTCCTTCACAGTGGGTATCATATTTTTTGCATCCAGAAGCTATTAAAAAAAAAAAAAAAAAAGGCATAAAATAGAAAGAATAATTAAATCTGAAATAAAAAATCACCCAAGCTATCCATATTCTGATAAACACAGTAGATTAAAACTAGTCTTGAAGATTAGCTGTGAAGGCCACCTCATTCAATAAATACGTCATGATTAATTTTTTTTAAGGAAAATGGAGAATAACAAAAATAAAAAAGTTAAAAAGCAAAATGTATGAAAAAGTTTGCCAGAACAGAATGATATTAGTATGTAAAGAGAAAGGATAAGTAGAGTGAGAAAACAAGTGTGTAAAAAACTTAAAAAATCCAAAAGATATTCTGTAGGTGATGTAGGTTTTGTTGACCTGGCCTGAGCAGAAAAGAGTTTTTTAAATGATTGTCTGTTACTCTGTCCTACCCTGTATTTCTTATTTGTGGGCAACTGTCTTGGTTTCAGCTGGGATAGAGTTAGTTTTCTTCTTAGTGTCTGTTAGAAAGCTGTGTTTTGTATATAGTATGAGAATAATGTTGATAACACAATGATTTAGCTGTTGCTAAGCAGTGCTTGCCATGAGTCAAGGACTTTTCAGTGCCTCATGTTCTGCCAGTTTGGAGCTGCACAAGAACCTGGGAAGTAGCACAGCTGGGACAGGTGAACCGAACAGGCCAAAGAGATATTCCACACCATAGAACATCATGCCCATATAAACTGGGGTTAGTTTACTGAGTAGGGCCAATCACTGCTTGTTTCTCTTGGGTTTTGTTCCTCACTCTCTTTCTCATTTTCATTATCAATATTTATTATTATCATTATTTTTATTATTATTATTATAATTATTATTAATGGTATTCTTATGTTTTATTTTCTTTTTTTTCAATTACTAAACTGTTCTCATCTCAGCCCATGAGGTTTACTTTTTTTACGCTCGGGGTGGGGAGGGCACGGAGTGTGAGGTTGCCTGGTACTGAATTGCTGACTGTGGTTAAGCTACAATAGGAACAAAAAAATGAGAGATATTAAAACTGCAATGATGCTAGAAAATACCAGTATTTCCACTGACATATTTGATAGACTGACTATTATTACGGTTGGTTGAGGGCTGACTCCCATGGGAGGGACCCCATGCTGGAGCAGGGGAAGGACTCCTCTCCCTGAACAGTGGCAGGAACAAACCATGATGAACTGACTGTAACCCCCATTCCCTATCTCCCTGTGCCACTGTGAGAGAGGAGGTGGAGCCTGGGAAGGATGGGGTGTGGTGGGGGGAAAGTGTTTTTAAGATTTATTTTACTTCTCATTATCCTGTTCTGATTTTGTTATTAATATATTTGATTAATTTCCTCAAGTTGAGTCTTTTTTGCATGTGATGATATTTGGTGAGTGATCTCTCCCAGTCTTTATCTCAGCTCATGAACCTTTCATTATATTTTCTCTCCCATATCCAGTTGTGGAGGGGAGAGGTAGAGCAGCTTTGGTGGGTGCCAGCTAGGGTCAACCCACTACACCTAATATATATTTTATTTTAAAATAAACTTTCCTATGAGTTCAAATGACTAAGAAGTGTTTCAAAAGAAAGAAACAGAATATATAATCTGAAAAGTTACCAGGTATGTTAAACAGAAACTAAAAGGTTAATATTATTCCTTTATTACCAAGAAAGATGAAGGTTATACAACTGAAAGCTAAAATATTTTTTCTCTCTCTATCAGCATTACTTTGCAAATCTATCTGAATTCAGAAATGTGCAGACCTTTGGCCTAAGTGACGTATCTGATACTTCTTTGAAATAATGGTGAGGTTATGATAAAAAAGTAAAACCTAGAAGGCAAAAAAAACTAATTTATTATCTGATCATTGCCTGCTCCCTTTATACTTTGTCAAGAACAATCCTGTGTGTATATGATCCCCAAACAGAACTCTTTGCTTTCTTTGGACCTGCAATACTGTGCTTTGGTAGAGTAGTCTCTTTGGTGTCAGAAATGCGTCTTTGAAAATCGTGCCTCCGCAGCATGTGCTTTGCCAGGCAGTTTGTCATTTCCCACAGTTAATCGATCTCTGGAAAAGGTGCAGCTATGAACACTCCCCGGGAAGTTTATGTGTGTGATTCTCACATGTTGAACTTGTTTTTCATTGTCCCTCCTGCCCACTGTGCCTGCTGTGCTGAAGTTCTTTCAGTTGTGTCCCTGGGAGTCAACAGATGATAGGAAGCAACAAAGTAAACTGAACAGCTCAAAAAATTTTGTTATTTCTTGAAGTTCCAGGATAGTAGTTTGAAAAAGTACCAAGAGAAAACAATGTTTGCATTTGACTTTACTGCAACTTCAACTATTGAAATCAATTCCTTATTTCCAGCCAATACTCTAATTTTATTTTTTTTTTAACTTATAAAAAATGATTCTTGGTGTTTTACATAAAATAACTTCCTTATATTTGTTTTTCTAGTTATCTTGGAGGTATGTTCTTCCACATGGTAATTTGTAGTTTAAAAAATACCCTTTTATCAGGTTTGTTAGGGCCATTAATGTATAACGCCCTCTGCCTAGTTGTTTCCTTTGTTCTTTAGTGAAAATGAACTTAAAATGAACAGTTAACTATTGCACACAAAAATATCTCAGAGTTTAAGAAATTACTCTTTCTATCTCTCTTACTGCACCACTAGGTTTCACCTCATCCAGAATCGAAGCTGTCAGCTATTTCATGGGGTGAGAGTTAAAAACAAGTGTGCTAATAAAAATGGGAGCAAGACCTGCCAGAATCTTATTTCTGAGTGACACGATCTTTCTTTTGAAGTTTGAATATCAATTGACCCGGTGAAATATAAACTTTTTCCTTGGATATAGTAAGTTAAACTCATTATTTATCCTGATAAATTGAAGTAGTAAGGAGGAAAACCTTGTCTGATTGAAATCTCTATGCCATGGTCCATCTGGACCCAGGAGAAGCCTAACCAATTTCACTGCAATTTCATTGCAACTGATTTGAAACTGTTT
This sequence comes from Lepidothrix coronata, assembly GCF_001604755.1. Classification (NCBI taxonomy): domain Eukaryota; kingdom Metazoa; phylum Chordata; class Aves; order Passeriformes; family Pipridae; genus Lepidothrix; species Lepidothrix coronata. The sequence continues at coordinate 6,469,595 of NW_016690195.1, forward strand.
GCATTTTATTTTAGACACATAAGGAAGCATCAAGTGAATCTAAATGTGGGTCCATTTAAAGAGAGGAAGCAAGGCATAGGGACATTAATGCAAAATGTAAAGATTTTTCAGTTGTGTATAGCTGCCACTGCAAAAGATGGACCAATCTGTTTCCCAAAAATTAAGACATAATGTGACAAGACAGTTTATGGAGGTATTGCAGTCAATGATCCAGTAGAGTTTAGCTATGTTCATGGATCTGCAAGACACCATTCCACAGGAGATATAATTGACAGATTCAGAAAATTGTTTGAAAAATAGATTAAAGCACACTTTCTTGCAAGTTCTGTTGAGGGGATAAATTAATGTAATGGAATACAATAGAACAAAGTTCCAATAAACAGTATGAAAATTTATAAATTCACCTGCATTTCTCTTTCCACTTCAAAATGAACTCTCAGGTCTGCCATGAGAGCAAAAAATGTTTTACAACCTGTTCAAATCAAGCAGTAATGTCTTGGTTTGAATTAAAATAACTCTTTGTCAAAAAGAGTTAGTAGTAGTGAAACTTGCTTCATATGTTAACTGGCATATCAAAAATGAGGAATATTGTTCAAAAGTAATTTGCTGTTGAGTGCAGGCAGCCCAAATGATCTTCAATATAAGCTTTGAAAATTAAACTTGAAGATTAACTGTGAACATTTCTTGCAGTATTTTTCACTCTGGCCTCATACAATAAATAGACATTTGAGCACTTCCCTTTCTTTTAATAAATGTTATCTAAATAAATATTTCTAAGGGCTTTAAGTTCAACTTCAGATGCTTCTTGCAGGAGTATCCCTACTAATTCCATTATCCTTATTATCGTGTCATACCTAAACAAGAAGACTTTATAAAACAAGATTTTAAATTATTTTTTTTTTTTTACATTGCTGCTTTTTTTTCAAGCTATTATTTTTCTCTGGACTTCAACACTCTTTTATTAGTTTATTAAAATTAGGATTTTAACTATGTGATTTCAGTTTCAAGGAGACAGGGCATATAGTAAATTCTTACATCAGCAGATGGAATACTTTTACTGTATTATAAGTATTTTATATTTTAATCTGTAGTAATCTCAGCCTCTGTTGTTTTTATGGGGTTTTGTCTTCCTTTTGGTTTTATGTTTCCTCACTTATTTGTGTGTGTTTTTTTTTTTTTAAATTTACTTTCTGTGTTTGATTCTAATGACATTTACATAAAAATTGTCAGATATATTAGTAAACATTATGGAAGGGGGTTTGTCAGTTTTGTCAGACCACTTTGTAATCCCATGACTAATTTGAAATCTCTGATAACTAACTCTACAAATCTCTACCTAACTAGTATGTTAAACAGAAATATATAAAATGGCGTATTTTTTCTCTTTATTTTCCTCAAGATCTTCCAGCATAGTTCTTTTTTAATATAATTTGCCGTTCTTGTCTGTAAGTATTTATCATTCTTTTATATTGCGGAGATATCTACAAAATACCTCACTTTAAAGTAGTATTTTAGTTTAGTTAATCTTTAGTCTATTGTTCATCTCCATATTGCTAATGAAAATGTAAATATATCTAGCACTTGTCACTGCAGCATTCATAGGGAAAACACATTCAAATCAATCCAATGATTGAAGAATTGTAAACGTTAATTTGTGAAATTTTTCAATCTGTAAAGCAAGTTAGTCTATTCTTACTATTATTGCAAATGCCTTAGTAATATATATCACAATGATTACTCAAGTCCTCTGTCCATGTTTCTTTTGTTCAGCTGCTAGTTTGTAATTGTATTTAAAATGTTCACTTGCCTCATCCTGTTCTCTTTAGGCCATAGTGATTATACCTCAAATATTGTTTTCTATGGACTTTTATACTTCGTAAGGAAAATTTGAATACAAAAATACAACTATTATTCATTTTTATTAGAATTTTAATTTATTATTACTTTGTTTGTCAGATACTCAGGATTTTATAGAGGAACTCAGAAATAATTGTCACATACAGTAAATGCAGCTGCTACATCCATTATCACTCAGGAATATGATGAACCTGAGTGGTTTGAATTCAGATTATGAAAATATCCATATTCACTACATTTAAGAAGAGTGTCAGCAGGACTTGCACAAGGCAGAGAGGAAGAGACAATGCTTAGAAAAAGACAAATCATGTTAGATTCTTCCCAGATAACCAGACAACAGGTGAATATGCTAGTGAGACTTTGTGTAAAATGTGACATTTAACTGAGATATTTCATGTGACTTTTGTAAAGCCCATCTTATTAAAAGAGAGTGAATTCACTTGGTTACTGTCACATCTGCTATAAAAGTCAGTCATGCCTTTGGCTCTTACCATATTGGTGACTAAAGGAACTAAAAGGAAAAGATCATCAAAGAACAGCAGACCTCATTGTTCTGGTTTGGGAGTCTTTTTTGTTTGGGTTTTTGGTTTTGCTTCTTTTGTGTGTCTGTTTGTTTTTGTTTTCTGCAACGCAAGTCTTTCTTCAAAGGGGAATTCAGAAAGTGTATGTCTGCAAATTGTCCTAGGATATAATCTTTCTATGACCAAATTTATTTTGATCTGTTTGTTACATAGAGCAATCTGCTTCATGTATCTGCCACTGAGCTGCTTTCTGATGATCAGTGTAGTGTTTCAAGGTTTTGTTGGTTTTGTGTGAAAAGCAAATGTTGATTTACTGGTATAAGGATCAGACATAGAAGTAATGGAGCCAATTTAGACTTTAATTCCTTGGGCTGAGTTACATAATCTTAATTAGGTTGAAAAAGTGTAATAACTCTCAAACATAATGCAGAAGTAGCAGCATCTGGATCCAGACATGTTTGCTCCAACCAGTTCAGAATTGCTCAGTACATGAAGGGTATCTGCCTTTGGTAAGAAATAGCACATCTGTTTCCCTGTTTTTTCCTCTAAACTGTTTATAAGATGTGCTGAGTTACTTCTGTCAAGACTGGGTAAGAGGACTCAAGTGAGGCAACAATAGAATCCTATTATTTTGGTATAGTAACTCTTCTTTCCCTCTAGCAAATCTTATCAGTCTCTCCCAGTCACCAGTGTCAGTTAGTGTTAGCAACAAGGGAGTCACATTTTCCACATGGTATGCAGAGCTCTTCAGCAGACTCCTACAGCATATATCTGTGTTGCATGAGTTATTCTCTAAATCAATAGCCAGAAGAGATGAGAGCTTTAAATATTAAGGCAGTTATGTCAGCACACTCCATCTCAGCAGGAGAGAGGAAAGCCTGACAGGTTTGGTTCTCTGTGGTTTTCAGCTACTTTCTGACATATATACAAACTTTAGAGTGTTGGGGGATTTTTGGAGTTTTTTTGCAAACTTTCTTCTTCCACAAGAACTTTCTTTATTTTCTCTTTCCTGTAGCCTTCTTCATAGTAATTCTTACATTTAATGGTCCAGTATTTCCCCTGGAGAAATATTTATGACCAGATAATCATAGATCATAAATTGGTTTGGGTTGGAAGGGACCTTAAAGATCATCTAGTTCCAAACCCCTACCATGACAGGGACACTTCCACAAGACCAGGTTGTTCAGAGCTCCATCCAACCTGGTCTTAAACACTTAAGGGAGGGCCTCTAAGTTGCTAAGAGCAACGGAGCATCTCTCCTATGTGCAAAGGCTGAAAGAATTGAGTTTGGTCAGCCTGGAAAAGAGAAGGCTTCAAGGTTACCTAATTGCAGCCTTCCAGTACCTGAGGGGAGCCTACAAGAAAGCTGGAGAGGGACTTTTTTCATGAGCATGTAGTGACAGGACAAAGGAGAAAGGTTTCAAACTGACAGAGAGTAGGTTTAGATTAGATATTAGGAAAAATTCTTTCCTGTGAGGGTAGTGAGGCACTGGTAGACATTGCACAAAGAAGTTTTGGATAATGAGAGAATTGGAAACAAAACACAAAGAAAGTTCAAGGCTGTAGCCTGAGTACAGTTAATGTTCTCTTGTTCTCACATATTCTTTCATATTTCCAGGTACAGGTAGCTTTTAGGCATAATTCACACAGGCTTCTCTATTTGAGGCTCTTTTTCCCGTTGTGTGTGTAAATCTATCACTTATTAAAAGAGTTTACCTGTATTGTTTTTCTTCTGAATTGTAAATTACTTTGTACTAAGGTTTGCTTTTATGAACTAAATTATATGACATGTTCAATCAGTTCTAATTTGCATGTAGGACAATAATTTATTCTAAAACATGGGTTACTTGCAACTAGAAAAAAATCTCCTCTTTACGCTTTTCACTACTTCCAATCTTCAGCAGAAGGCTGACTGTTCCCAAACACCATCCTCAGGTACATAGGGAGTAATCAAATAAAATTAAGCAGAAATACAAATGTATTTTTTACTGTCTCTCAATTTTTTCTTTCACCATATTTTAAAAAGCTTAGATTTTCTGCTTTTGGGTAAGAGTTTAGTTGTTTGGTCTTTTTTTCTTGTTGTTTTGTTTTGTTTTCAAAACAAAGGAGATTTTATTGTCTTTCAGTTGCGTGTAAATGCCCCTTTTCTAGATTTTATTAAGATGAATAAATTTCAAAGATGCTCTTAATAACATTGATAACACAAGTAACAAAAATTTGGAAAATTTGTTTCCAAAAATGTTTCCATTAAAGGAAATATATAAGGACTCTGAGACATTAAGCAAGTAAAGTACCTAAGTTTTCACTATCATAACAGTAAAAAAGAAATATAGAATATAAAACCTGAAGACTTTCCCAGGGTGTTTTTTAACTCTTCTTAAAATGGTCATTAGTTACTCGCAGGTCTGCTTTAGTTGATACACAGTTGGTTTCATTGTGAAATCCAGTTTTTCTTTCCTTTGCATTATGCTCTTTAATGCTTGGGTAAATTTTAGCTAATTGATAAGTGCTTGTCATTTAATAGGTAGCTAATTGACGCCGCTTTAAGTAGTTAAAAGCCATTAGTAATGCACACTAGAACTTAATAAAAGTATTTGTGTTAAACTTCTAAATTTAAGTATGTGAAGGATTGAGTGTCCAGTTCCTTTAGGAAAAGAAAACATTTGATAGTCCTGATAATACAATTTTAAAGCAGGTGGCTATAAAAAACTATGTGAATTCCAATCCAGAAAGTTTTAATTTTGCTTTTGAATATACATTGCTAGGGACTGGTCTTGCTCAGAGTAATGCAAGGAGTGTAGTGTATGGAATAAAACATGATTGCATTACTCTGTTGACATTGGCTATGACAAGAAAGAACCAAACATCATTCCTTAATAGGTCCAAGAACTCACGGAAATGATACTTTCTTAAAAGAGACCAAGTGGACAGCATGGCTCTATTGTCTCTGTACTTCTGATAAGTGAGCATGGGGTACTTCCACAATGCTACCTGCTTTTCCTTCACGATTTAGTGCTATATCTTTGCTAATTAGGTAATAATCAAAAAGTCTATATATATTGCCCACTTAATTACTTCCAACTTTTTTTTTTTCCAGTGACTTCTGGAAGATACTGACTCCCACTATCTGACTACAAAATACTGAGTTTGACTGAACATTTTATGATTAATCATAGTCATTCAGTTCAGTTATAAAAAATAGATTATGTCCTTCAGTCTGAAGAAAGTTAGAATTTAACTGGTATTAAATACTTTGCTAATGAAGTAGTCACGTGTTTCATTTTAAGTTATGCCCTCCGAAAAAACTAAATGTAAAATTTTTGTTCATTTTTTGCTTTTCTATAATCATAAATCACTCGTCCTATACAAACTGTTTAATTGTTGATCTCAAGGACCAAAAAGAGGAATTTTGAAACACCAAAGGACTTTTTTTTTCATCGACAGTAAGAGGATTCCCATATTTGATGGACAATCATAAAGATGGTTTTAAGATTTAATTAAATATTTTCCAGTAGATGGCAGCCTTTTACAGTAATTGGAAATTCTGAATGATACCTATGAAGGCTCCTGTACTTCACAAGTTGTTACACCTTTCCTCTGCAAACATTGGTTAAAAGAGGTTTATAAATTATTTTTTTTTCAGCTTAGGAATGGCCAAAACTTGTTGTGAATACTCTGTTTGGCTTTCCTAAATCCACAGGAAATGTCTATGTCTGTGTTTGTCTGCATTAAAAAAAGACTAAAAGTATTACCTAAACCCAGGAACTAAAAATGAAAAATGCTCCAGTCGATTAAACTTGATACTAATTGAATTCAAGATGATTTGAATTTTAAGGCTGGTAATACGATTTGGGGCAAGATATTGGAAAACTTTTGTGATATGTCTGAGACTGGGGTTGCACAATATTGGAATTTAAATTCATATTTTATTTCAGATATACCTACAAGAGAAAGTATGCTTTTCCACAGGTTTCCTCAAGATTTACATCCTTGTATTTATTGTAAAAATTCAGCTTATTAGGAACTGACCATTCTCCACTTTGATGTAATTCATTAGCTGTAGTAATTCACATATTTCATCTACTTGAACATAGTACTGCAGTTCAGCATTCTAAGTGTATCCCCAAACAGAAGACTTTAGTGCTTACATCACACATGCCAATGTGATCTCTTTTCTTAAGCTTTTACTGCATCCTTCCCACTTCACTCTTTCTTGTTTTCAGTGTCACCTTGGAGACCTTATACTTTGAGAACAACAAAATTATTTGCTTGTCTACTTCAGTGTCAGTGAGATAGGATTTGATGGAAAGAGGTACTATCTTTTAAGAGAACTATGTCTAAGGAACCATATAGTTCAAACGTGACCTACCAAATGATGAACCAAAACAAAGTTCAGACAAATAATTTTAGCAGGATGTAATTTTTCCATTTTATGAATGCTTTAGTACAACAACTTATATCTTCTTGACATTTAAGATATTGCAGGGCATTTAGTTCTGTTCTAAAAAAAGAGTATTTCAGTCTCATTTAAATAACCTTAAAAGAAAAAAAACAAAACAGAACAGGAAATGGAGCTAGACATATATCATGTTCCTTGTAAACATTTAAATTTGAGAGTGAATAATTCTACGTAGCATGCAAAGGTGGACTGTAAGGATTTATTTATTTATTTATTTTTAAGCAACATGATCAAATTACCAAGCCTATTTCAAGGGTACTCTGCCCAGTGCTGGACTCTCCAGTACAGGAAAGAGTACAGTAAAAGGACAAGATATGATTAAGGGATTGAAGCATCTGTCATATGTGGAAAGGATGAGAATGTTTGGGTTGTTCAGCATGAAGAAAAAGCTCACTATGCTCTCATCCTTGTGTTTAAATACCCAAAAGGAGGGTACAAAGAAAGAACCAGACTCTTTCCAGTGCTACCCAATGACAGGACAGGAGGCAATTGACACAAACCAGAAAAACATGATTTTCAACCTGAAGAAGAATACACTTTTCACTGAGAGGATGACCAAACACTGGAAAAGGAGGCCCAGGGAGGTTGTGGAGTCTCCATCTGTAGAAACATTGAAAACCCAGCTGGACATGATACTGGGGAGCCTTCTTGAAATGACTGTTTTAGCTGTATGTATTGGACTAGGTGATCTCAAGAGAGCCCTTCCAACCTTAAATATCCTGTGATTATATGGATTATAGACGGAAACTTTCAGGGGATTTGAAAACTCATCCAACATCACACAAGTATTTCAGATTTTTATTATTTCTCTGTTGTCAGAATAGTCACTGAAAATTACACAGGCTTACAAAACACTAATGGTATTTCAGAAGTTAGGTTTCAAGTAGCAAATAAATAGGTTTTTCTAAGTCCTTGTGAATGACTACTGAAAAAAACCCTATTGCATCTTGCTCACAAGTCTTATTAAGCTGACAAAATCTTGGAACTTCAGAAGTGCTCAAAACACTTCAAAAAGATTGGTGTATGGTGCCTTTTCACTGTACTTCCATGGATATCCATGAGTTTGTCAAAACTTTAATTATTTTATTGCTCTCCAGAATTGAATAATGTGTGGTAGAACACAAAATCGCCAAATCCTTTATTGTTGTAATTATATCCCATATAATTATACGGGATATATATCCAGAAGACAATTCAGTGTTCCCTGTTTAGCTGACTTATGGCAAGCTTTTATATTTTTACTGATGAAATCAAGAGTTGGATTTAGGAGATCTGAGACCACTATGATGAGTTAAAATTGTAAAAAATTGGGCAGTCAAGGGTCCAATACTTGCCTTTGTTTATGTAAAACCATTACAACCTAGTGTCATGGAAAACAGGACTGTAAGATTTAAAACTAGATGAGAAAAAGATCAAAATTGTTGGGGCTCATCCGTGGAGTGATCTTCACTGCTCCACTATGGCATCAGTCACTTCTCTACTCTGTTTCCTGTGGAGTGGATCAATATTCTGTCCCGCTCCTTGTTAAAATGTGAACTCCAGTTGATCTTTACCTTATAGAAAACCAGACAATTTGAGGATTTGGTTCTGTTTTTCTTTTTTCTACCAGTGGCTTTTAACTAAATGATGACAGGAAAGTCAAAGTTCCTCAATTCTTGTATGAAAATCCCAAAGAACAGAAAATAATGTCAGAGTAACAGATTTTTCATAGATCCCATCCTCTTAAAACCTATTTGAACATGTTGGATATTTTGTCTTGTTTTATCGAACAGATAGAAGAACATATTAAAACAACTCAAAAGAAGGTTTGATATATTTTGCTCAGTCCAAACTAATTAATTTCAATACATACCTACTAATGATGTTGTTCAGCAGGTTTGATATAAATGGTAATTAACCTAAGCCATAATTTGTGTTTTACACAATTCTAGTATTGTTTTCAAGGAAATGTGCAGTAGGCAATTATCAAGTTAAAGTATTAAGGAACAAACTCTGAGAAATAGTCATACTTTATATTCCTCTGAAATAAAGCAGTTCCATATGCATATCTTGAAAATATTTTACATTTATATTTGTCTAATAGGGTTGTATCCTGTTAAGCACCATAATAAAACTGTGCAGTTAACTTAAAATTTTAGATATTTACTAAAATTCTGAATTTACCCTCAGTAAGTAAATAAGCACAGGAGAACAGTCAAATTAACCATTTTCAGAGCCTACTGATGCTTCCATGACATTTCCAAAATTTCTGCATGTGAAAGCAAATTTTTTCTTTTGAAAGTTAGGATACATCTTGGATTTTTCTGACATTTGTATTTATTTCCTGATTTACTGGATAGTTGTCTTCAACTGGAGAATAGAAAAAATTAAAAGAATGTTCCTTTTTAATTTAAAACCTCAAACAAAACACTTCTTAGCCAATCTCTTGCTGCATTGCCAGCAGACAGTGGCTTGGCATATGAGGAATGACTTAGAGAGCTCAGCTTATTCGTGATGGAGAAAAGATGAGTGCGAGGGGATCTTATCAATGCAAACAAATACCTTAAGGATGGTTACCAAGAGTTTGGGGCCAGACACTTTTAAGTGATACTCAATGACAGGATATAAGGCAATGAGTAGAAGCTGAAACACAGGAAGTTCCACCTGAATATGAGGAAAAACTTCTTTACTTTGAGGGTGACTGAGCACTGGAACAGACTGCCTAGAGATATTGTGGTATCTCCTTTTCTGGAGATGCTCAAAACCCTCCTGGACACAATCCTGTGCACCCTTCTCTGGGTGAACCCGATTTTGGCATAGATTACCTTTGTTGATCTCCAGCAGTCCCTTCCAATTCCAAACATTCTGTGTGATTCTGTGATATTAAGTAAAGTGTGTGTGTCCATTCTGAAGCTGTTCAGGCCAACCTACCGATAAGTAGTATGGCTCTTTCATACCCTCAGTCCCAATATCTATTTATCAGTCTTTCTCCATCTGTTCTTCCTGTCATACTCCAAAACTGTCTACCATTTGTTGCAGATTGCTTTTGTTCTAATAAGTAAAACACACCTAACATGATAATGTATCTGAATGTGGTTCCAGTAAAATGAGTAAAAATATAATACTGAATAGCTCTGGTCTTTATCACGTTGGAAAGCTCCATTGATTTCTTATGTAATGTAATTAAGAATTAATTAGATCCCAAGGCCTCCAAGGTAAACTTGTGGTATTAGTGTTTAAATTGCTGTATTAATTCTGTCCATTTTTTTTTATCTCTCATTCCTGTCCTCATCAAATACTAAAAATTAATGGAAACTCATTGAAAACCATTTTTGAAGTTGGTTGTTTTGTTTGTTTTGTTTGTTTTGGGGCTTTTGCTTGATTGCTTTTTGGTGTGTTTTTTTTAATTTAATTTTTCCTTCCAAAGGAGTAATGTCAATGCTTAATGCAGCACACAAACTTTTATTTGTCCTAAATATATCTCCAGTGATGACCCTGTCTTGGTTTGAGCCGCCCCCTCCCAGGGGCTAGAAGTGGTTGGTCCTAGGAGAGTTTCCGCTGAGAGACCAAACGGAACTGTTTTCTCACTCCTGTGAAATTAGATATTACAACAGCCAGAAGTTGTTGACAGCTGTGTGTGTGAGTGTGAGACCATGAGGTGAGAGGAGGGAGACCTCCGGCCCCTTGCGGGGGGCCAGACCCTCTTCTCCCCCCAACCAGGCTGTGGGGAGCCCAGGACAGTATATTAACTGGACCGGGTACCCGTGGCCAAGGCTAGGGGGCTTTTCTTTTCTCCCCCACTCCCCAGGAGAGGCGGTAGCATGGACTTGGAGGCCAGCCAGGGGGGTTGGAGCTAGCTAGCTCCCTTGGAGCCAAGCCAGGAGACGGGCCCAGGGGTGGCCCGGGTCTGGAGAAGCAGCTGCGATATGCAGAGCTGGAAGAACTCCAGGCAGAAATTGGAGATGGGCCAAAGGGCTCAGAGGAGGCCCTACATGAGGTTTGGATGAGGGCAGCCAAAAACCGAAGGACAAGGAATGTGGGGGATGGACCACCCCTTGCTACGTGGCAAGTCGAGCTGAAGGACAGAGGACAGCCGAAACAGCAGGTTTTTTCTGGGTAAGGACTTTTGGTGAAAACTATTTGGGGTAAAAAAGACTGAGCAAGACCCAGAAAACCTTCAACCTGGAGAGTGACAGTGAACAACTTACTCTCTGGGAGGAAACCTTCACAAACCAGGGGGTTTTTTGAACTCACAAGTTGACTCAACTTTTGTGATGAAGACCTGGCCTTTCATGATGAAGACCTGATGATGCAAGTGTTTCCCTTGCAGCTTAGGAGGAGACCTCAGCAGGAGCTGAGGGCTGATGGGGGTGCAAGAAGACCCCTTCCCTGATACCCCAATGAGAGAGAGACTTTTAACTATCGCCCTGAGACCTTCTCCTGAACTGATGTGGGAGGATCCAGGGGTGGTAGGGATTATTATTAATACTGTGTATTTATTTGCTCTTTAGTTTCTATAGTATTTAGTGTGGTAGTAATAAATTGTAATATAATTCCCCCATGCTGAGGTGTGCCTGTCTGAAAACTTCTCTTCGGTGTTGAAGCAAATTATGGGGGGAGCTTGGGGATTGGATTTTTGGGGTCAAACCCCCACAGATCCTAATGTCCAGTCTTCTTGTCTATATGGCAGTGCAGAAGTATTGCTAAGGCAGTGTGGCTGAGGACTATGCAAATTGTTTTCCTTCAAGATATGGACAGTCCAGCACATTTCTGGTGGGAAAAAAATAAAAATCACATTCTCTTTCCTTTATACAAGGACATTTGAACTATCAGGATGGTGGTCTAGAAATAAATACAGGTTTGTTGGTTTAGGTCTTTTTGTTGGCAGGTGTTCCCTTAAATTGATAGAAATAGACCTAATGAGATTTGATAGTGAGATGCTGAAACTGGCCAAGAGTAGGCTTTAACATGGAGGTAATAAATCATTGCATAACTGATCTGGGGCTATGAAGCATTCTCATCAGTTTCAGCCATTTAAGTCAAGGTTAGACATTGTTCTAAAAGGTATTCTACTACAAAAACAAAAGTAATATTTCTTAGCTGAGGTTCTTTCATTTGCACTATGAAGAACATTAAAATTGGAGACCAAAATTGGTCTTCTGGTGTTAAAAGCTATCTTATCTAAAAATATACATATGTGGATTAAGTTCTAGGCTATATACAGCTGCCAAAATCTGCATGTCATGACACCTGCCTGTGGTCCAGACATTTCTTGAGTTTCTTCATCTCTTATCTACCAGCTCTGTGAGGATGTTTTGGACGTCATCAGGCAGCATAAATAGTTTGTTGTCACAAATACATATGTTTAGGCAATGTCTCTTTATTGGATTCTGAATTATGATGGCAAGTTATTCAAGTTCATTGGCAGTTCTCATACAATTTCAACATCCCAGACTGCATAAAAGCAATAAGTAGGTATAGGTGACATGATGTTGTTTAAGTATCAGCTCAATGCCAGAACAAAAGCAGGAACCCTACTGAAATCATCTCTCTTTAACTATGTTAGGGCACTCCTGCTTATTCAACTTCTAGCTTGATACATTGTTGTATTGCTTACAGCACAAGGACAAAATTTTTACAGAGGAGGATATTCCCTCCTTTCCCCTGCAGAATCCTTCCTTCGTAGTATGCAGGACATTTTCCCGTGTATATGTGGACCCAAAACAACTAGGCAGGCACTCAGCAGGCACTGAGAAAAAGTTTTTGGTGGTCAGGGTAGGCGTTATCACAGCTATAGTCTCAGGCAAATGGAAGATATTGTGGAGCACCTTGATGTCCATGCTCTAACTGTGGTGTTACTAAAAAATTCTGTGCACTGGAAAACAGGTGAAAGAAAGATTTCAATGGTTTGTTTTGATAATTTGTTTGGGGGTTTATTACAAAATTGGTTTGCATGGAACTATTTCTGCTTTTTGTAAGACCTTAGAGATAACTGGGACATATTGTAAGCAGATTTAATAGAAGAGAAAACGTTGCAGTGGTTGCTGTGGTTTACCCACAGCCTGTTGGTTGCCATAGTTCACTAGCACTTGGAATGACAGGAAATATTGTATAAGACTGCTATAGGCTCAGACAAAAATTTGGTTATAAGAACCACAGGGAAAATTGAATAGAATAACGAGGTAAGGGTTTCTGGGGGTTTGAATGGCAGGCACCAAAACATTATCTATATCTCATGAAGGTGATAGAAATAGAGTAATAAAAATTTGAAGAGATAATGTTTAAAGGATATTGTAGAGAAAAGAAATAGCAGAGCTTGTCAAAGACTTAAAACCGAAAAGCCAGTCCTGTTAATAGGACCTGTTAAAATATCTAATTAAACAGTAAAAATTTCAGTGCATAATAAAAAACATATATAAACACTTAACAAGAGATGGAAGTGAGATTAAACAAGGGAATATATGCATGCTAAGCAGACAAACAATTAGAAAACCAAATACCAGGCTGCAGGTAAAGCAAAATGGGCCAAATTCATTTATATTAAAAGACAAAAATGGACAAAGGCAATTAGCTAAAGCCTTGAAAATGCTCATGTCTAAAAAATGTGCAGATGTAAGTAAAAAACAAGTACTTTATGTCAGGGCGTCCAGGGAAAAAAAACAAACCAAACAAAAACAAAAAACCAAACCAACAAACAAAACCCCAAACAAAAACAAAGGAGCAAACAAAAACAAAAAGCATGTGTTTAAATTCCAGAAAGGAATTTTTTCAGTTAAGAATCAGAATCACTAAGATTGGAAAAGACCTCCAAGATCTTCAAGCCCAACCTGCAACCAAATACCAAGACTGTACAGAATTAAGGGATGATAAAATTATAATCTATTCAAAATAAATATCATACCTGTCATACAAGTGAAATACAGTGGAGCAGAAGCAAACACATGAACTGTACATGGGATGTGCAAGTAACATATTCAAATAGAGGAATATTACAGATGTTAGCTGGAGGGGCAGATCTGATATTTAGAGACTAATCTATGATATAACTAAGCACTTAAAGATGTGTTAGAACAGGTCTGGTCTTTTTATCACAGACAAAAGAGAATTAGAATCACTTGGCAGTGTGTTAAATAGCATCATGGAAGGAGACACAGAGAAAGAGAGCAGTTTATACGTGTGGGGGGGGTGTGTATATAATGCCAAGGCACTGTCTGTCTCAGAGCCAGGGTGAACAGTATTAGGGCAGTAGAGTCAGCTGCTGGTAGTGAGAAGTCCCAAGGGTATGTCTACACATTTCTTTCCAACGAATAGATAGTTTAGACTGAATATTGATCTGAATTCAACATTTACCTGTCACTGTACAGTCTGTACACACCAAATGCACTTTGTCTCCTGGGGTCTTCTGTGGAAGGGAGTGAATTGTCAACTCATTTAAGAATTGCAAAAAAATTTTAGGTGCTGGCAGCTCAGTCTGAGACTTCTGCTCCTTAAGGATTCAGCAGATATGAACAGCAGGTGATCTGAATCATCTCCTGAGCTTGAATACCCAAATTCTTACTCCATTGCAATTTGAATTGATCCCATTTTTCCCAAATAATTTATTAACTGCAATAAAAATCCCTTAAAATATAAAAAACCCAGGAAAAATATTAATAGAGGCCACAAAGTTAGACTGATAACATGCAGCAAAACTATGCTTTCTCTCCCTGTAAAGCATCTATGAAATATGTGAAATCAGACACAGAGTACACAGAGTAGTGAAGAGGTGAACTTCAGTAGTGAGGATATTTATCAAGACAAAAAGATTATTCATGTTATCCCCATTCATTTCTTTTAGTGTCCTTTTTAATCAGTCACAGATATGGGTACTGGGGAAAAGAAACATATATAAGAAAATAACTATTTTGACAAAGTTAAGAAAATTTTACTGATGGGTCTTCTTGATAATCATGTTAAGTCATACAACAAAGAAATATTCTACCATAAAAGTTTTGGGTTTGCAGGGTTAAATTTTGGGTTTGCAGGTGTAGTCAGGTGTAGCACTGTTTTTTACCTGGTTAATTCAAAGCATTATAAAATATTTTGTGACACATAAGATGGTAAATGTCAAGTTGTCGCAGGTAGTTGAATTCCACGGGTATCTATGATATGAACTCTGTACATGTAAAGATTTATTAATATTTATATAATCAGTTGTACATCATATTGATTATTAATCCCATTACTATATATAATATATCACTGCTTTTTATAATTTGGGTTGCAAATATTAAGGATTGAAACCAGATCAGATTTGTTAATTCCAGAATTAGATATTTATAGAAATATGGCAAAGATAAGACCCATTTTTTTTGCCTGAAGCACTGATATATGTGTGACTGCAGTTAATTTCATATTAGCCAGATGTGATGTGTTCTGTCCTGTTCAAGTTCAGTGTTCTCTTTTGATTATTTAGTGCTGACAATAGTAAGTACTACTTAAAAGTGTGTCAGATTCTAATATGTGAATTTTAGGTATCTTAGGTTCTTTTAGGAATTCATCAGGAACTGTAGTAAATAGGACAAAAAGTAATGCCTAAAAATTGAAAGAGGACAAATTTAGGTTAGATATTAGGAAGAAAGTTTTTACTTTGAGGGTGTTAAACACTGGAACAGGTTACCCAGAGACATTAAGAATGTCCCAGTTCTTCTGGCAGTGTTCAAAGTCAGGTTAGATAAGGTCTTGAGCAGTCTGGTCTAGTGGGAGGTATCCCTGCCCATGGAAGGTGGGGTTGGGACTAGATGAGCTTTAAGGTCCATTCCAGTCCCCAAACATTCTATGATTCTATGATTACAAAGTAGAAGACAATGTTTATTACCAACTTTTCTTTCCTGAGGTTGTTTGATGCTATACAGGACTTGTATTTAGCAAAGTGATACAGCAAGGAACTTGTACCACAATGCAAGTACAAATTACATTTAATGGAGTACAGGAATAGCAATATACAGCTGAATTGGAATACAAATCTGATACCCATCATATGCTATCTGTGGCATACTCACTGTCATGAGGCTGAGCAGCCTGATTGTCAGGAAGGTACATGTGGGTTGAAACTGTCTCAGTCCTATTGCTCTTGTGCTGATTTCGGCCTAGGTTAAATTTGTTTTCTTCATAATAACTTGCATGAGGCTATGGTTTGGATTTGTGCTGGAAACAGTGTTGATAATACAGAGATATTTTTGTTATTGCTGGACAGTGCTTACATACAGTCAAGGCCTTTTCTGACTCTCACACCTTCCCCACCCCAACCCCAACTGACCCAAGCGATATTCCGTATCATCTGGCATCATGCTCAGCATATAAATCTGGCGGAAGAAGTGAAAGGGGAGGACATTCAGAGTGATGGCATTTGTCTTCCCAAGTCATTGTTATGCATGATGGAGCCCTGCTTTCCTGGAGGTTGTTGAACACCTGCCTGCCTGTGGAAAGCAGTGAGTGAATTCCTTGATTTGCTTTGCTTTGCTTGTGTGGCTCTTACTTTACCTATGAAACTGTCTTTATCTCAACCCATGAGTTTTCTCACTTTTACTCTTCTGATTCTCTCCCCATCTTGAGACAGGAAGAAGTGAGTGAGTGGATGTGGGTGGGGTTAAACCACAAGAGGTTTCTTTGAAATTCTTTTTGTTCATTGTCCAGGTTTTATATTTTGAGTTGGTAAGAGACAAATCTACATCCCCATTCTAGTCTCACTAACTCAGGAATATGTTTGCAGTCTTCTGATAAAATTAGGGACAAACAGTTGCAGAACTTGTCGCCTGACTTGGCTGATATAACTGCTTGATTTGCTCAGCCCTTGCTGCTAGTTGATCCACTCAGCTGATGAAACCATTTATCTAGGACAAAGGCTACCTTCTCGTCACCTTTGTCTTAAGTTCATCTTTCCTCCTCAGAGCCTTCTTTTATTGTAGGTATTCATTTATTGGTCACAGCAGGTTGAAAATACTTACTTGCCATTCATATTGCTATATTATTGCTCTTATACTTGCTCTAGTGTTGTAGTAGGATGACACTGCAAATAGAGGAATCGCTTTTTAATGATTATTTAGTGACAACATATTCCTGCTCTTAGATGAAAATAAGTGGGTAAAGAAAAAAAATATTAAAAATTACATAGAAAACCTAGCAAGGAGCTGGAAGTATAGACTGGTTAAAGCTATCTGAGGTTCACAGAAAGTTAATGTAATATTTTTATAGCAAATCTAGACTCAGTTTATTACTTAGGATCTGTATTTAGTTTTTTTGGGGGCCGTCAAACATAAAGGAAAGGGCTAACTGCTACGGTTTTCAGTTCTGTTGCAGAGAAGTCTCTGTAGTTTGTCCCTATACCTACCTCTCATCCTCTCTTTGAATAGAAGAAATGAGGCACAAGAAAGATAGTTACAGTCAGATTGTTCTGGTGAGCACGTAAATCATTCTGACAGATTCTTTACATTATTCATTCTAACACAGCAAGGAAAGGCAGAAGAGACTTGTGTGGAGAACAACAATCAACTCTACTTTTCATACAGAAGACACTGTTAGTGTCATGCAGTATGGGTCACTTACATCTGGACAATTGTTTGTTACTATGCAGTTTTCCTAAACTCTTTGTAAAATACTAAGAAGACCAGCTATTTTGTGAAAGAAATGTAATTACCTTGAGTAGAGGTTCTGCATGAGGTTTTTTGCCTCTCACAGTAAACCTAGAAGCCACAGGAAGAACTGAATATGTTAAAATGCCTGTCAGAGTAAGGAAAAAGTAGCTTAGTTTCTATTTGATTTGTAGTTCAGATGGTTGTGTCTGTAATACCATGTTAACTCTGGGCTTTATTTCGCACTCCAATCCACACAATCATCATGCAACTCAAAAGACTTCAGTGCATCAGCTCCTTTACCTATTTGAGATGTTGTCACCTGAAACTTAAGAGTGAAGCAAGACTAGCATAAACTTTGGTTCTAATCCCTAAATCCCCTAAAACTGCCTTACTCCACCACAGACTTGCCTGAAGTTCATCTCCACAAAAATACTCTATTTCTACATTCCTATGTTCTCCTTTGCAGAAAAATAAGGTGTAGGAATTCTAGAAAGGGCTCTTCTAAGTGGAAGCAAAGGCATATGAGATACTGGACAAGTATGTTCATTCTGCCAAAATGTGACATGAATGTAACAGCGGTGAGGCACAAGTGAACCAAGACAGATGATTTGGATGAAAATAGCTCAAGCACAAGTGAGCAACAAATTGTAACCTACATTCAGGACTAGCAGCAGTTTGGGCTTGTAACAAATCTGGCAGAGTACAGAAAAGCTTTTTCTGCCAGCAGATTATAGTAAGAGATTATGTCTACTGTAAATAGTTTACTGATTCAATAGATAATACAAGGATGAAAAAAAAGATTGGCATGTAAAGACTTGGAAAGATTTTATGCTAATGGTCTCTTATTTTTGTAAGCTGTGTAGAAAAGAGAACATAATCCATTATTATCTCCAATTTCTCTCTTCTGAAGTTGGAGATTCAAGCACACAGTTCAAGTTGCCTTTGTGCTGACTACTAAAGTAGCTAACTGCAATTCTCTTTATCTTTCTCTCTTAGTTTTCTTATTTAGTCTCCTACAATTTCAGGATTTAAATCATTTATTAAAAAGTAGAAGGAACAGCAATCCTTCTCCTACCTTAACTTTCTAGACTTTTGAGAGTCTTTTATAGCTCATAAACTTTTCAACTGTATCTATTAGAACATGAAACTAGTAAAGGGAAGACAAAAATATATCAGTTATGCTTTTTATTTTACAATAAATTATTCCAGGATCACTCCTACCTCTGGTCCCCTTTCATTCCTCCTGCTCTCATCCTCCTGGAAGGCAGGAGAAGGGCAAGAAGCTGGGAGTAGACATAGCTAAGATAGCTGACCCAAACTAACAGATAAGATGGTGTGATGTTGTCTTCAGCCCAGGGTAAGAAGGAGGGAGGGTGGGTATTTGTGGTTATGATGTTTGTCTTCCCAGGCAACTGGTACGTGTGCTGAGGGAAGTAGCTGTATATCTGCCTGCCAGTGGAAAGTAATGAAAAATTTCTTAATTTGCTTTGCTTGCAAGTGTAGCTTTTGTTTTTCTTATTAAACTGCTTTTATCTTGAATCAGGTATCTCTGTATCTATAATTTTTTTACCCCATCACCTCAGAGAAGAGTATGAGTGAATGGCAGGGTAGGTATTTAGCTGCTGTCTGGGATCAACACACCACACCTTCAATCAGATCAGTCTGTAAATCTGATTTGTCCTATTACTTTACGAAAATTTTGTAAAGTACTCAGTTATTGCATTTAGCATTATATTTAAAAAAATAGTAATTCCTAGTGTGATTAAGAAATAGTTCCTCTTTGTTTATAACAGTACAAACTCTATAATGACCAGAGAATTGGCTCAACTGGATGGAAAAAAAAGCCCACACTAAAACAGAGTTTAATACCTTTTTATAATTACTGGAACATAGAGTTATCATTTTAAAGCAAACTTTCTTAGAAGTCTGCTTTTTTTATTTTTGAAGGAGAAGTTCCTTCCCAAAAGAAACATTTTCTCTGGTGGTTAATATTTTCATTCTAACAAAGCTGTTTTTTTTAACTTCGCTTAAAATTTCTGTTACAAAATGTGTCTCCCAGCTGCATTCACTGCATTGATAAGCCAAACAATTCTGCTCTCTGAAGATAGATGTCCAGCATCACTTCAGATGACTTAGAGTATTCAAGACATTGATGTAAATCTGGCAAATGATACAAAGGGCATACAGGATAATAATGTTCTTCTACAGCGGTGTCCAGAGGCGAGGTGGGTTTCGTGGCATATCTGGGATGGCAATACTCACATGATTAAATAACTTTAATGAACCCTAGGTACTCATTGACCTTGTGGGAGCATAGATACTAGGGACAGATGTGAATGTCTATGTGCAGACATATAAAGATAGGAAAAATAACAGAGTTCTCAAGAATTGTCTCAATTTAAGGGTAATAGAGAGAAAGTGGGTTAGAAAATGAGGTACAGGAAGCTGTGGGATTCTTGCTGACCATCTCCTCTGACTGTATGTGGCACATGCCTCCTGCGTAAAAAAGGCTAGACAGAAGAACAAGGTTGACCTAATTCCTGCCATTTTAACAGAATTTCCAAGGGAGAAAAGTCATCATCTAACTGTAGGGTCAGCTAAAGTATTTTTGAGGCTAACACTTGGTAAGCATAAGGTAAAAGATTATATGCTTAACCTTAGTCATCAGTGCAGACACAGACACATGAATCAAACTAACAGTATTTTAATTTTTGGTGTTTTTTAAAGTTCACAGAATACCTGGCAACTCCTTGACTGGTGTAAATTCTTTAGAAGCTCCTGAATCTACCCTGCTTATCTCACTGAAAGATATTTCTTCTTCTAGAAAGAGATTAGTATTACAAAAGTGTCCTCTAAAGCATTCATTTCTATCTCCAAGTGTTCTGTTAAAAAAACCAAAAAACCCCAAACAAACAAAAAACCAAACCAAACCAAAAAACAAACAAAACCAAAAAAATGAAAAAAAACCAAACAAAAAACCAAACCAAAACCAAACCAAACCAATCAACCAACCAACCAACCAACCAAACAACAACAAAAAAAAAAACACAAGAAAAAAGAGACTGTAGACATTATTATTTGCTTGTTATCACTAGAAATATTTACAGTAATGTTTATGATGCTCAAATAGGGAAATAAGATCCAGGAACGTTTATCAGAATCAGGGACCTGAGCCTCTTTTGTTCTGGAATTTGTCTAGTCACCATGATCTCCACAAGAAAATAATGTAATTTTTTAGAAAGACAAAAACCACAGAGACTGTAAAGAGAAAATAAGAGTGCCTTGTGTTAGGCTTTGGGAGAGAGGGAGGATGGTATTGATCCTGTGAGACCTTGAAAAATCTGGTTTCAATTTTCCTGAACTTAGTAAATGTTTTATGGCAATGCTAACTGGATGCAAAACTCCAGTCTTGCTTATGGAATATTTCATATTTCAGTATTTCATATTCCATAATTCAATATTATAGAATAATAGAATCACAGAATTTGCTGACTTGGAAGGGACCATTCAGGATCATCGAGTCCAACTCCTGGCCCTGCACAGGACACACCAAGAATCACACCATGAGCCTGAGAACGTTGTGCAAATGCTTTTTGAACTCTGTCAGGATTGGTGCTGTGACCACTTCCCTGGGGAGCCTGTTCCAGTGCTCAACCACCCTCTGCATTAAAAGCTTTTTCCTGATATCCAGCCTAACCTCCCCTGGTTCAGCTTCATGCCTTTTCCTTGAGTCCTGTCACTGGTCACAAGAGTGAAGAGATCAACACCTGCCCCTATGATTCTATGGGTTTTTTTCAGCTTTAAAATTTCTACATTTGGTTGATTTTCAGTGAATGATATTTTGTTCCTCAGTTATAAGAGAGGATGAAAATAAGTTCCAAGACACTTGCAAATTATTCTGAGGTGTACTGCATAATATGAGAAAAAATATGAACTTTACAAGACCTTTGGGCTCAATATTATTGTCATACTATACACAGTGATGTCTTCTGTAGTAATGTAATAATTAAATATGTTTCTTTTATATAGAAAAAGAGGCACATTTGCATATGAGTTTTTTCCTTTAATCTGAATTTAGTGAAACAGTCATGTTCTGAAGTTCATAAAAGTAATAATCTTCAAATTAAATATTATTTACTTTTTTTCATATTCTCACTTTATAAACAGAAAGGGAAACAAAAACCTTTTTATATTTTTGCATTTCATGGGCAAAATGCAATGCTTTGCATTAAATAAAATTTTATTTATATTAATAGTGTATATCAACAATCTGAGAAAGATGTGCAAACCACATTAACATTACTTCTGTTTTTCCCCCCTGCAATAAGCTTTGTTGGAACATTTCAAACTGAAATGAAGATGGATCACATGTCTGAAATAAAGTGAGGGGGCAGAGAGTAAGTTTTGTCCCTAAGTGTTGGTACACCACTGTGTTATAGTATAGCAGTCTTCTGGGTCTTACTGTGAAATGATGTGACATAATTTTGCTTAGAATTGTATGATGCGATAGTTATCCATGCTACTTAATTAGTATAGTGAGGAATTTAATCCCCAGCAACTTTAATTCCAAGTGATAAAACTTCGATAGGAAAACATATATGACTTACTGACAAAATAAGTAATAGTTGGGTAAAGTGCCAGTTAGTTTTATTGGTAGTCTTGTGGCAAATCTTTTAGTATAGGCCATAAAAGCATTTTACATGGTTCTTGTTGAGTTATATCTGAGACTTTCATGACATGAAATGATATATTGAAACAGGGGCTGGTTACACTAAAAAACTCTGAAGAATGCTTGAGTCAGATAAGTGTCAAGATTTCAAGGGTTTATCCATAATATATATTTTTATGTGTAACATTGCCCGAGGAATACATCAGGATGAGTATAGTATTTCAGTATGATGGCAGATTAAATGTAAGGTACTGCAGTGTGACAAAAATGTATCTAAATATGCCACCAACTTGCACTTCTGTAAAACAAAAGATTACAAAGTCGTGTAGAAAGTTTAAAGAAAATATCTGTTGTGCTGCAACAGCTAAAGTATAGCTGTCCTACAAGAAGTGGAGGTGAAGTCAGATAAAAGGATTCTACTTGTGTTCTTTGTAAGTAGATGCAAGTTTTTAGAATTCTGAAATATTCAAAGAATATTTCATTTTTAAGAGCAGAAAGCAATTGAGCCAAACTATTCACAATTTATGACAGAAGTGTTTGGAGTGTGTCTTAGCCCTTGAAATTAATTAAACATAAGGACAAGCACCAATTTTAATAAAAATTGGGCTATTTTATGGGTAATCACTATTGTAATTTCACTCTATAAAATAGTTAAATGAACATTTTAAAAAATCAGCTAGTAACTAGACACAGAAGTCTTCTGTTTTTTCATTCCTGCATATCACATTCATAACAGATAAGGTTATGAATGCAAATATCAATGTCCTTAAATTTATGTATACACTGTATAAAGAAAGATTTTGAATTACTAATGTGATCTTCCATGACTGTTTGACCTGTAGGACTAAAACCTTGGCATTTATGTTAAAACTCTTCCCTTGCAGATCCATATAGTTTACTGAGGAGAAATACACAATTAATGTGCACATAATAAAATATTAGAGCGGAATAGAATAGAATAGAATAGAATAGAATAGAATAGAATAGAATAGAATAGAATAGAATAATTCAGTTGGAAGGACCTATGACGATCATCTAGTCCAACTGTCAGATATGTTGTTTGTGTCTTTTCCTTCTAGATTGGTTAAAGTGACTAAACTGGTTGTAAACCAGAAAGTTATTCCTGTTAGCAGGAATACATGCAGGCACGTCTTCAAGAGCTGCCATTTGTGCTGGCATGTTTTACTCACGCTGTTTCTAGAAAGACAAGTGGCTTTCTTATGAATCAGTTTGACAATAAAATATTACTTGCTACAAAACCAAATTCAAGCAATGCTTTTTTTTTAATGTTAAAATATTATTAAAATATTATTGCTTTATCTCAGGTCAAATGCAATCTGAACAGTATGTATCCTGAGTTTCTAAAACAGTTCATACAACGCCACTGATAAGCATAATAAAAGATATGTTCTTTTCATTTCTCATCAAGGGATGTATTCTAAAGAATTCCATTGATAAGGATCTATTAACAAAGACCTGACAGTTGCTAGGAGCTGCAAGTCAGAACTGAATACAAACAGGGAACTCATTTGTAAAATGATTACGAGTGTTGTATCCCTGATCTCAATTAACTGCCAGCTGAAGTCAGATTCTCTCAACGTGATTCATTTTAACATATCAAGAGTAAATAGTTTTGCCATGCAGAACAAACTGATTATTTCAGACACAGTGGAGACCTTACTTAAAATGTCAGCCAGATTATGAATTCATGCTAAATAAGTTAATGAAAAGATTAATATCAGTGACAACAGTGCTTCCAGATATAATCCCTTATTATATCTAAAATGGGCACTCTCATCTTTTTTTTTTCTTCTTTTTTTTTTTTATTTTTTTCCCCCTGGCTAATAGACATTTTCTTTGAAATGCATAATTTTCTGTACCACTTGAAATTAATTGGTAAATTGAGAGTTTCATATGTTTTCACCAAGATAAAGAAATGAACATACATTTCTACAGATTGCTTTTGTTAGTTTTCAGTCCTATGGTATGAGTCTGTGCCAGCAGGGAAATGTTTTGCAATGTATAACTTTTACTCAAAATAATTTCAGAGAACATTCTCAGGTAGGATAGGTAGTATTTGTGTCACACTTAACCCTCACCACTTTAATGCTTTGATCAAGTTTGCTTGCTTAAATGAAGACATTGATACAAGCTGTCATCTTTCAAGATATAGGTGGTCTTAGTGATTTCTAAGAACACATTTTTTTTCCTCATTCTTCATGACGTCCTCGTTTTTCCCATTCTTTATCTTCTTTTTTTCCCCCAATTGTGTAGGTACACATTACAGTCATATTCCTTATTTTCTTACATATTCTTGAGAGGTTGAATAATAAGATAGCTATCCTTTATTAGAATATTAAAACAAAAGCAAACTAGTAGGGTGGTGTTTAAGCAGATAAAAAACTAGTAGTCATTCCTTTATCATTCTTGGTTTTATATTTCTGTTCAGAAAACAGGGTAGAAATCTTCAGAGCTTTCCTTTGAAACCATTCAAAGGAAGATAAAATTCAAAGTAAATAAACACACTGAAAAATATTTACATAAATGTACATTGGGGTTAAACCACAACAGCATACTAAAACTTGTTCATCTTCTGGAAATTAATTTATACTTCACGATGCTGGAAAGGGAACAGCTCTATTACTTCCTTCTACCAGCTTTGTTAAAAACTGAAATTTATAAAATTATTGTAAAAATAGTCATGAATGGTCTTGCTCTTTCTTAAACGTCTCCATAATACTATTGATCAACGTATATATTAACAGAAAGGAGAATGACAGACTTGAGCTTTGCATGTTTCAGTAGCTTTAGATTTTCACCGTTAAGTAAAAGAGTTTGGATATGATGAAAAACAGCTACAAAAAACTCCAAAATCTCTCTATAAAAATTTACTGCCATAGTCACTTACGAAGTGATGTGCTACAGAAATGTTTAACAGTATGATGTTACACACTCCCTGATCACATATCACAGACTTTGCGAGTTCACCTGTTAGACATTGACAGTATTCAGACACGTACTTTAGGACCTGAATTTCACAGTGACTGCTCTATAAAACAGAGTGAAGGGTAACTGAGTACCTGAATATGAGGGACATATACATTTTACTTCCCTCTTTTTTTTTCCCAGACTTTCTCAAAACCTTTTTTTGTGCCATCTATATAGAATTTTCTGTAAATGAGTGTAGTGCCATGGGAGAAAATTTTGGTTCATCATAAAATTAATAATAATCAGAAATGGTGATATTTGGTTATACCTCTTATTGTCAGTGTTTGCTGAGTGAATCTAAAACTGTTAAAAGTTTTCATTGTACTGTCTTCAAATATCTTTTTTAATTCAAGGGGGAAATGTTAGAGCTTTTCTGTTTCTAATTAGAGCTTGTGATAATGAAATACAAAAATGTTTTTGTTCAAATTTTTAATAGTTTATATTTCAAGGAATTTCTTTAAAGCCTCTTGCCTATGTGCATATTATACAACAGAAAATGTTTTACTTGTGCAATCACAGAGTGCGACATTTGAATGTTCTAAAACATTAAAGCAAAGTGCAAGGTGCTACAACTGGTTTGTGGCAATTCCAGGCACACCTACATGTAGGACAGAGAAGTGATTGAGATTAGCTCTGCCAAGAAAGACTTGGGGGTGATGATTGATGAAAAACTCCACTTGAGTGACAGCGTGTGCTTGCAGCCTGGAAAGACAACAAAATCCCGGGCTACATCAAAAGAAGCAAGGACCTACCGTGAAGCTGCAGAAGGACTCCTCATCAGGAACTGCAGTGATAGAACAAGGAGTAATGGGTACAAATTGAAAGAGGGGAAATTTACATTAGATATTAGGAAGAAATTCCTTACTCTGATGGCAGTTAGACATCAGAACAGGTTGTCCAAGGAGCTTGTGGATGCCCCAACTCTGGCAGTGTGTAAAGCCAGGTTGGATAAGGTCTTGAGCAGTCTGGTCTCATGAGAGGTGTCCCTGCCCATGGCAAGGGGGTTTGGGATTAGATGACCTTTGGGTTTGGGATTAGATGACTTTTAAGGTCCGTTCCAGCCCCTTAACATTGATTCTCTCATTCTGCGATTCTATCACGCTCTATGGAATCAACCAGCATCACACTTTTATTCTACATTCATTATTTCCACTCTACGTTTTATTATATTGTTGCTTTTTTTCTGTAACATGATATGAAAAGTTATGTAGTAATTAAGTTATCATCATAGTAGCAAAAATAGTACTTTGGCCCTATGTTATAATTCCAGTTTATTAATTTATGACAAAATAAAAATTATTTAATGACATTTGAATGGATTTCACCCTCCTTTATATTTCATCAATTTTCTTAAATTTAAAAGCTCAAAAAAAGCCTTTACCTCCAAATCTATGGCACCTTTCCTGTGAGTCTTCATGCTTTGATGCATGTATATAGAATATTCATTTTTGCCTTCTTTCCAAAAAGCATGATGACTCCACTCATTTTTGTTTTATAAAGAACATATGGGTATATACGCTGTTGGAGCTATCCCTCTTTGCTCTAGATTTTCATAAGTAAAGACTTGTGCATTCCGTAAAAATACTTTCCTATAATTTATTTAAGCTTTTCCCTATTATATATCATATACCTGTGACAATAAGTGACATGGATGATTAATAGGATTTGACATGACCTATGTCTCTTAGAAATTTCAAAAAGGAATGCTGCTCAATATTAGTCTATCAGAAATGACACACATGTCACCATCTGATTAGCTTTCCAGACAAGGCCCAGGCATAGCCTCATTTCCTAGGGCATAAAAACATTGACACTCAAGAAAAAAGGACAATGCCTGTCATGTCCTCCTTTTCTCTATAGAAACTCTTCCAAAAAGCCTTTAGGGTTTTACTCTTCTCTTCCAAGAGACTACAGAAAGATATTTGTTCAACATTTTTCTGTAAGAGACCTACCATTAGTTGAACTGAAATCACCTTTGAAAATATGCTTTTGATATTACTAACAAATTTTGATTAAGTGAGGGATTCTTACAAAACTGAAGACGGAAATAAAAATACATGTTTGCATATACACAGAAATGTGCATATACTTTTGCTTAATTTATATCATTTTGTACACAGAAACTTTTTTGTGAAAAAACTGGTTTACACATTGTTCTGGATACAACAGTTATTTATTGTAAATATGTAGTTTGTTTTGTAATGGTTTTAATCAGTACCATGAGAGTGAACAATAACTATAAAAAGAAGTTAAAATATTAAAATTTCAATATTCTTCATTGTAATATATGACATTTATTAGTAAATAATTATTAGGTATAATACAGTATTTAGACATATATATGTGTAGATTTACAAACATATATAAACAAACATATATACCTATATTATATATACACAGGCAGGTACTCAGACAAATGTTTTAATGCAATTACTTTTTGTGGAAAGCACAAAGGAATGAAAAATTTGTGAGACCTTAGTTGCCTTTGGGCTATAGAAGCAGTTTTAGAAATTGTTGCTTTCAACCACTCATGTTCAGACAGCAAAAAGCATGAGAAGTGGCTGCAAATGCCTTCCGAGCTTATATCACATTGAGTAAAACAATGGTACTTTTTGTTTTTTTTACAGAAAAAGATATGAGAGATTGTAAGAAAGAACATCTATAAATTGTTTCTGACTTTTAGTTTGGAATCAATATTAGGCAATGGCAGTAATTTTCACGTAATTGTAGGTGTTGAACCCCTTTTCAAAGGGGTAATATGACTTAAAATGCTTCTCACCTTGGCAATAACTGTTGTACTCTGTGGTGTATTACACAATGACAGCAGGACTTAAAGTTGGGAAGAAGGTCAACTCTTCAGACAGTGATGCCTTGGGGAGAACAGAAATTGTTCTACTTCTCAATCTGTGAAGCCACCGGCATCCCAAACAGTCACAAAGCACTTCAGTGCCTTAGGCTATTTCAAAGTCAGAGCTGCTTCATTCTAATTAAAATATATTTACAGTGTTTAATAAGAAATAGCCTTTTAACCAGAGTACATTATTGTGTACAAGAAATCCCAATTATTCCTCTAAAGCTACTTACATAGAACACCATTTGCTAAAACAGATTCCTAAGGAAATTCAAAATAGTCACGTTGGAAGAAAATGTGATAAGAGATGAATAATGAACTCTAGCTGTTCTCACAAAGCATTAAGGCTGCTATAGTCCCTAGAAGGAAAAGGTTTGAAGATTGGTATCACTTCTCAAAATCCATCAGTAAATTATTTTAATATTTTCTCTGAATATTGGAATTCAAGTAAATATATATATCCTAATCTACCCCAATATTTTATGTGAGTTTCATAAAATGAGTAAGGATTTTGGAATTGAAACCAAAAAGCAAAATCTAAACTGAGAGGAAAAAAAGCAAAAAACCACCAGAAAAAAAATCAAGCAATATTTTGTTTGTTTTCCACCTTCCGTTTTCTACTTTTCTGTGTTGTAAACTAAAGAAAATAATGCATCTTTAATAACCATCAAACTTACATTACTGTCCATCTCTTCATGACTCTTTAAGATGGTTTTAGAAAGGAGACAAATAATAAATGCTGGCAGTTATTCTAATGTTAAAATAGTGGAGAAGAAAAAACTTTACAAAGTCAAATTTGACTCCCTAATCTGAGTCTAATTCTGAAAAAAATATATGTAAGAAGCTTGAATTGTCTTACAGGATAGAATTCTAAGTTATTCGGAATGAATTGACAGTCGTCTGATAATTATTGAGTTTCTGGGGAAAAGGACATGAAGTCTTGTTTTGCATAAAAGGGAGGAAATATTGTGAAGATACTATGGAACTCAATTGAGATTGCACGAAGGAAATGAACCAAATAGTAAGAAATGTTGATTTAAAAGATCCATAAAAATGCCGTAGGAAGTTCTAAGGTATATTTTTCCATCAGGAGCCCCCAGGATTAAATCAACAGTGCTGTAACAATGGTGTATTACACATATTCTTTTTAATAGTTATGAAAAAATCTAACAGTCAAAGAGCATAAACAAATAAACACCAAGGTTATGAGGATAAACATGCTGACACATCATTCATAATGTTCTGCCTATCTGGGTCAGAGGGATAGTTCTTACCTTGTAAGGTAACAAAATCTGTATTTGAAAAAGGCTAGAAAAGCTTTTCTTACCATTAAAGTGTTCAAGAAGATTGAGGAACAATGTAGTTTCAGACATCAAACTGCTACAGATGGTTGTCATTTATGTAATTATTTTTGACTGTCTAAAATGTAGACTAATGCCTAGAAAACTAAGGCAGAAGAAAAGTATAAAAATTTCAAAGGTAATTTAACTTATTGTAACAAAGTTAATATGTATAAACTCAGGTGCATCACGGGACTTTTTAATTTAAACAGCAAAACAGTTATAAGAATAATAAATTTACCTGACAAATTGTGATGTTTCCGTATGCATTCTCTAACTATTAACAGCCTGACCAATCTTATCCCTTCTAGGACTGATTGACTATATCGGTGGATAGGGGAGAGGCTACAGGTGTCATTTATCTGGACTTCTATAAACCTGTTGACATAGTCTCCCCCCAAATCCTTCTCACTAAACTGAAGAAAGTTGAATTTGATGAGTGAACTGCTTGGTGTATGAGGTATTGGTAGGACAGTCACATCGAGAGGGTAGTGGTCAATGGCTCAGAATCCTGACGGACATCAGTGACAAATGGTGTCCCTCAGGGGTCTGTATTTTTTAATCTCTTCTTTATTAACACAGACAAAGGGATCAAGTGCACTCTCAATACATATACAGATGACACCAAGCTGAGTGCTGTGGTTGACACACCCAAAGGATGGGATTCCATCCAGAGGGATCTGGACAAGAAGTGGGCCCATGGGAATTTCATGAGCTTTAACAAGACCAAGTCCAAGGTGCTGCACCTGGGTTGGTGCAACCCCCAATATCAATACAGGCTGGGGATGAACAGATCAAAATCAGCCCTGGCAAGAAGAACTTGGGGGTGCTGGTGAATGAGAGGCTGGACATGACCCAGCAATATGCACTTGCAGCCCAGAAAGCCAAACATATCCTGGGCTGCACCAAAAGCAGAGTGGCCAGCAGTGGAAGGTGTCCCTGCCCATGGCAGGAGGGTTGGAATGAGGTGATCTTTAAGGTTCTTTCCAATCTCAACTCATCTATTACAAAATTTTACAAAAAGTATTGTACAACCTGTATACTATTATGATAAAAGGATTTTTTTTCTGCAGAGGAATATACATAGAATAGAAAAAAAGGTCTTTAACCTCTGTTCAGAAATCTCGTTGCAGTTTTTGTCAGTGGCTTAAAGCAATGTGGCCTTAACCTTGGATCACAGTATTTTAACTTACAGTACCACATTACAAGCGTAATTCTGCATTTCTAATTCATAGGCTTTTTGAGTATTGCTTACTCGGTTTAAACACATCAGATTTCTGAAAACTTCAGACTATCACCCAGACCTCTTGAATGCATTTCTTCATAACAGGAGTCCAATGCATTCACTCAGACTGTTATGGGCATTCTGTGATCTGTAGCTACTTCCAAGCAGGAGGAAAGGCATACAAATTAATTAAATAGCAAAGTGGCAGAGTAAGGAAGGATACAACTCACACCCTAGTTAGTAAAAAATGGGAGGAGAATTATAAATCTTGTCGTAAAATATTGTTATTCCTGTGGAATGATGGAGAAAAAAATAAAAGCTTAAACTTTACAATTTCAGCCTAAGTACTCTAATATTTCAGCTGTGAGTGTTTTTGAAAAATACCCTTTTTATTTAAGAAAATTCATTGTATACCAGGCTGGGTTTATTTTAGTTTCAGTTAGTTTGTTCCTGGATGTAATCCCCAAGAATACACAAGTGATTTAATTAGAGCTTAAAGAGACTCAACCCTTTCCTAGAGAATTCCTTCATTTTTTCATCCAAACTTATTGATTTTCTGTAATCAAACCTTGCTATCATAATGGGGTACCAAATTGATCTTTTCGATAAAATGTCTAAGATATTTATAGAAATTATGACATTCTAATTCTGCATTTTTCTAGACTTTTCTCAATGTTTTTCAAACACTTCTATAAGAAAACATTTGGGTGGATTTCAGTCAAAACATCTGAGCTTGTAAAATAATCTATTAAATCACCTCAATTTTGTTTCTAGATTTCTTAGGAAACATTACCTATTACTGAAGTCTCATGAAATTTAAAGTCTATTTTAACAATTGTTTTGGTTGTTATATACAACTCCCCTGCTTTATTAACCAGAATTAGTGTTTACTAAATAGCTGTTCTTACTTGAACTAAGTATATGAATTATTCCCCTGTTCTCTGACTTTTTACAGGGGAATATAATTCATAAACAATTCATCTGAATTATTCTCAGTTTCAGATGAAGCTGTCGTCTCACTGAAGAATGGGAACTGTGTAATTGGCTTTAAAGAAGCCTTTGAGTGGTTCTCCATGTAATACTTGTGTCTGCAAAAACAAGGTAATTAGAAACAAAGATTTTCACATATTAAAGCTGAAGTGGGAGCTAGAAATAATTTTCCTTTTATTTTCTTGCTGATAGAGAAAGTGACATAAAGGGTTGAACATATCACTGTGATGTGCTGTAATGGGTGGGGGAGGGAAATGCTGCTGTAATGCTGGCTGCCTGATAGGATCCTGTAGAAATTACTCAGACTTGTCATCCTTCCCACACCTCCTTCAGAAACTGCAGAAAGATTTAAGCAAGTTTCTGTCCTCAGTTTTGTGGGACCTAATTTTTTACTCGTTTGGCATAAATGTGCATGCTTGTTAAGGAGGGTATCACAATATGTTTTACACAGAAAACAGTATATTTACAGTTAAAAAGAAAAATATTTCCAGTTATTTCCAAAATTTTGTAAAAATGCTAATAGTTCCAAAGTTTTCCTGACAGTGTTAGGAATTAAATTCACGTTCCATGTATTCTTCAAAACCTGCTAGATTTAGTCAGGATCTTTTGTCAGAAGATGCAACATTAACTTTTTTCCTGTCCTCATTATTTTTTTTGCTTTTTTTCTGAATATTACTCAGTCCTACAGATTGAGATATTCGTAAATCCATTGACTACAGAGAAAACATGTCTCCTCCAGTATCTTCTTTGCCTCCCTTCAATTTTCCATAGTGAATTTTAATGAATTCCTATTTTTCATTTTCCTTCTAACTTTCCATATTGTTGTGGTTTAGACTTGCAGTGATGTAGTCCAGAATAATTATTTCTGAAAACTGATTATAATCCTTTTTCATAATACTTAAATAAGGAATCCTTTAATTTCGTTTCTTTATATTTTCTAATTGGCTGGACATGTAAAGATAGCTGCTAATACCAGTAGTCTTTCATGCTTGACATGAACTTACTACCCTTTTTCTTTAAGAGGAGAGAGGATCACAACTATTCTCACTTTAAAGAATAGCTACAATTTGAAAGAATGATGATATCTTCTGGTAACAAAACTGTTGCTATCTGCTTTGCATGAGTTGCACTGTGGTAACACCGCATCAGTAGTTAAAACCAGAATGATCCTTGGAAGTTGTTGCTGGTTTAATGTTTGGTATTGGACTTCCCTACTCCACTGTAGAAATAAATATCATGCTGATGAAACAACCTTGCTTTAAATTTAATTTGAAATAACAATCTTATAAACGCAGGTTCACAGGATACTGCACAGTGTGTATTCCTAGAACACGGTATTGCCATAATGGGTCATAAGCTCTATGCTGAGTTTGCCAGGCTTCGGGACCAAGGCTTAACTGTTATGCTCTGTTATGCTGCAACCTACTTACAGTCATGTTTTACTTGTTCCTGCCAGGAACCTGCTCCTGTGGGCTTTCCACAGGGAACATCTTCCTTCAGGACATGTCTACCTGCTGTGGTGTGGGGTCATCTGCAGGCTGCAGTGTGGCTGTCTGCACTGATGTTGGTCCTTCTGTCCTTTTCTGAGACACCACTCCTGCAGGCTCCCAGCTACCTAAAACTTGCCCCTTAAACCCAATACAAATTCTCTGCATGATTTTAATAGGAGCAACCCTGCTCTGTCTTTTTGAGTGAATTTGGCATCTTTTGTTTTATCTTGTTTTGTTGTTTTAGGATTATTTTTTTCCTAATGACAGTTTTCCTAATTTTCATCACAGTGGCATGAATTACTCAGCTAAAGTTTTCATAAGTAAGCATTGTTTTTTTACCTTTTCTTATATACGTTATCATGGAGTCACCACCAACATCACTTATGGGTTCAGCTTCAGCCATCAGTGGAAGCTGATTTTGGAGTCAGTTGAAACTGTCTCTGACACAGCGACAGCTCCTGATTTCTTCTCACACAAGTCGACCTTGAAGCCCCTGCTGCTGCCAAAACCTTACAACATATACCCAATACACTGTAACATGCTTTTTCTCCACAAATAAAGGTTTGATCATAATAAATGCAAAATAAAGAATAATAGATATGGACCTTGAATTTCCCACAAATTATAAATTCAGTTATGACCATGTTTGATTTAAGCGATATCTTTGCATGATTGATTTACAGATATCTGAGGAGAGGTTAATACAAAAGTATAAAACAGAAGGGACTCTTCATCATATGGCATTATGATGTCAAAATTAAAAGCTAGAACTGTATAATATATAATTTCATATCCGCTTATATTTGTAAAAAAAATTATTCCTTATTTCAAATTCTTAAGATCTTTCTCAAAACCTAAAGAAATAAAATATTTCTGAGGGGTGAGTGGAATGAATATTGGATTGTCTTCCAGTTGTTTCCTTATTCATAATTACGTCATTTTTTCATGTCTTTCCCTTTTCACAGTTCAGATTCATAACTGATGCTACATTATGGCCAAACACACTTATTTAGTTTCAGGATACTTGCTTAGTTTTAGGATTCATATTGTGGCTAATACAGAAAACCTACCTGATTTAGAGAATTCTGTTTTAATTTATATTTTCAATGAGATCTTCACTGCCTTGACTATAAAAAAAACCAACAAAAACCCCACAAACCTAATATGCTACTAATGACAAAAACATTTAGAAGGTAAACATGAAAGTTTTAAGATTAGGTTTTTCATTAGACTTTGTTATTTAATGTGTCCTCTTCAGTTTGTCACAACAATTAGTTGGTGGTCATAGAATGATTTGGTTTGGAAGGGACCTTTAAAGATCATGTAGTGCAATCCAGCCTGTCTTTAAACACTTACAGGGGTGCAACACCCACAACTTCCCTTGTCAACCTGGTCCTATGCCTCACCTCCCTCTTCATAATAAATTTCATCCTTATAAACAGTCTAAATCCACATTCTTTCAGTTTAAACCTGTTACCCTTTGTTCTGTCACTAGAGGCCTTGGTAAAAGTCTCTCTCCATCTTCCTTCTAAGCCCTGCTGCGTTGTAAGGCTGTTATAAGGGCTTTTCAGAGCATTCTCTATGCTGAACAACCCCAGCTCTCTCATCCTTTTATCACAGGAGAGGTGTTTCCTGGACATACTCCAACAGGTCTTTCTTGTGCTGGGAACCCCAAACCCAAATGAAGCACTTCGGGTGGGGTCTCACAAAAGTAGAATGGATGGGGAGAATCACCTCCCTTGACCTATTGGCCATACTACTTTCAATGCAGCCCAGAATACAATCAGTTTTCTGGGCTCCAGGTGTACATTACCGACCCACATCCGATTTTATGTCCAATGTCCATTGTTCAATGATGAAGGATGTTGATAGCATAATGCTTGTGCTGGTGTCTTTCTCTATCATAAAGTTATCTTGTTTTGACAGAAACAAATAAACAACCAACTTTATCTCTTATATTCTACAATTGGTGCTTTCCTGATGTTCTACAGTAATATATAATCAATTCAGTGGTCCACTGGTAATGTATGAAAGCTAATGTGTAACCATGATTTTGATGATAACTTACTATAATGAATTACCAGGGCAATGCTAGCAGGTGCATACCGATGACTGACCATATCACTGTAGTGTGAATTGCTCTGCTGTTTTTACAAGCAAGGAACTTGCTGAGGGTGGTCTGACTGTTTACTTCTGGTAGAAGGGTAACCCCTTAGAGGGCAAAATGCAATTCTAAAACCCTACTGTTACTGCACTTGTACTTTCAAAATCTTGTTTGAATAGCGAGACACAAGCAATTCCACCTGACAGTTATAAAAAAATTGTATGCAACAAAAAAGGTTAATTCTTCTTTTATGTATGCCCATTCAAGTGTTATGTGTGTATTTCAGAACTCAGTGAAGATTTTCATAAGAACTTGTGGTAGGTGATATAATAAGGGCAAGCAGCCATAGACTGGGTGTTGGGAAGTTCAGAGTCTATATTTAAAAAACAAAATCAAACAGAAAGAAAACTTGGAGAGTAATATAGCACTGGAACAGGCTGGCCAGAGATTATGCAGTTTCCATCACTAGAGGTTTTTTAGAAGATACATAGACAAAGCCAAGGCTGAATAACCCAGCACTCAGATCAGCTCCTCCAGTGTAGAGGCCAACTTTTCTATTATTCTAAACTATTATGAATAAATATATTGCAAAGTCCTTATTCCATGTTTGTATATTTTCTCCAATGGTGACAGAATTTCCTCTTCTACAACCACTTAGTATTTACTATGAATACACTGTAAAAATATCAGTAAGATTATTAGTTGCGTATTCACTCATGAGCTGTAATTCATTATTAAAGATAATTAGAGAATTAGACAAAATACTTCTTGTCTTGAAATGGAATATGAATTGTCTCTGCCTTCATTAAATCCTCATATAAATATTATTGTTTAACAAGTATAAAACTAAAATTGCTGAGGTGACATAAGGAACTGAATAAACCAGCAAGCCTCTGAAGCTAGTAAATAATTAAGTTGGAAAGAGCTTTTCAAATAATTTAAAAAAAAAAAAACAAAAACAAAAACAAAAAAACAAACCAAAACAAACAAACAAAAAAACCCCACAGAACAAAACATCAAAAGATATTTCAAAACTGTACATTCCATAACAGGATATAAAGAGAATACTAAGAGACAGTAATTACAACTAAATGATAATGACAACTTCATACAATAGTAAGAGCTGGATTCTTAGATATGGGGAGCACAATCTTAAGAAATGCATTACTTAAAGAAATACAGATTTCTCTCCCAGGCCTTTTATACATACTAAGCACAAGTATTTCTTGCAAATTAAGATAAGAATCTACCTTACTGAAGTACATTCTGTCAATAATAATTAGAACTCAGTAGTAGCAAAACGAGACCTCCCACTTTGTTGTAACCAGTAAGAAAGCTTACATAAGATGATTAACTGCAATAAACATGAGAATAGTGATCACAAGCAATACCTCTGTCCAACCTGAAAACTAAAAACACACAGGAATATAAAGTAAGTCAAAATAATTTTTTGGTTCTGGTTTTATAAATTCATGATATTTTCTTAAACAAAAAAAATATTTTTCAGTTGTTTGACTCCCAAGGACACTTACAAAGAGCCTTATGTGATCTGTAGATAATATGGAATTATAAAGCCCCTAAACCTATGGAATATTCTAGTTTGTTCCTGCATGGAAAGTGGTTTTGACTACAAATGAAGCAATCAGGTACTTGCTACAGACTTGGTAACAGCAAATATAAAAGTCCCTAATTGACACAAATAAGACAATTAGTCTTCTCACAAAAGAAGAGAGAAAACCTTCCATCAGTGGCATTTTGCTTGGATAAATACAGGTACACCATCACAGAAAGGCAAGAAAGTCAAATTTCTCTGTTTAGGCCACTCATTTCTGCATAAATCTGTTCTGGTTTTGGCTGGGGTAGAGTTAATTTTCTTCTTAGTAGCCAGCATAGGGCTACATTTTAGATTTGTGCTGAAGAGAGTGTTGATAACCACAGAACCATAGAATAGTTCGGGTTGGAAAGAACCTTAAAATTCCAGTTCCAGCTATTCTGCCACAGGCAGGGGGAACACCTACTAGATCAGGTTGTTCCATCCAACCTAGCCTTTAACACTTCCAGGGATATTTTCATGGGTAGAACCTGATAGAACCCTGCTTTTCTGGAGATGGCTGAACCTGTCTGCTGATGGGAAGCAGTGAATGAATTCTTTCATCTGTTTTGCTTGTGTGCATAGCTTTTGCTTTACCTATTAAACTGTGTTTACCTCAAACCACATGTTTTCTCACTTTTACTCTTCCAATATTCTCTCCCATC
The DNA here is from genome assembly GCF_001604755.1 of Lepidothrix coronata. Lineage (NCBI taxonomy): Eukaryota > Metazoa > Chordata > Aves > Passeriformes > Pipridae > Lepidothrix > Lepidothrix coronata. The sequence continues at coordinate 6,506,937 of NW_016690195.1, forward strand.
CCAACACAGGTGAAGCGAGTGAGTGTGGTGCTTAGTTGCTGGCTAGGGTTAAACCAGGAGGAAATCTTTAATTCAGTATTAAAGTTACTGGATACCAGTTTTTATCTATGACTTTACAGTTATTAGGGGCTAACTTAGTGCATAGAAAAATTTTGTACAGGCAGAAAAATAGACTTAATTTGCTTGTGAACAAAGAGAAAGGAGTTTATTAGCTTAGGCATAAAGCCATACTTACTCTCTGGTCAGAACTGGTTCTCATCTAGTTTGCATGGAGTTTGGGGATTAAAACTTGCTTTTCTTTACAGTCATCCCCACAGATATATTATAAATCTTGGAGGGGAAAAAAAAAAAGAAAAAACCTCACAAACAAAACAAATCAAACAAAACAAACCAACCAAACAAACCAAAAATCTTTATTTTTCATTCTCTTAGATAACCGATGATACCATGATACCATTTCAGGTGCCAAGATATTCTCACAGAGAAAGTACTATAGGAAATATTATAATATAACAAGATTCTGGATTCCACTATTCAAGTCACATCCTGGTTCCATTCTGTAAGTGTTCTTTTGAACACTGCCCTCTCCCCACCCCACCAACCTTTTGTGACTATTCTATCAGTTCTCTAACAAGTCAGTACTAACAGGAACTGAGCAAATTTAGCAAAGGGTAAATTCTATTCCAGCTCTTGAGTTGAAGTGAAAGACAGAAAAACAACAATTAAGTTATTCATCTGCCATCACTAGTCCATTAGATGGCCACCAAATCTTTATTTTGCATTAAAATCTTATATTCTATTTTCCTCAGTTTTGTCTTTTTTTTTAATTAAGACCTCACTCACATCTCAGAATCACATTTTATTTTATAATAAATTTTTTATGTAATGAAAAGCAGGATCTTTGATTCTTTTTTAAGAATTTTGCTTTTCCACTGTGCCTATAAATAGTAATTAAGGATAGCAGGTCATATAAGGAAAGCAGGTGTATAAGGCAAACAAATCTGGCATCTGAAGAAACATTCATTAGGGACAAGCGCTCCCTCTTAAGAAATTCTGCCTCATTAAGGGATAATCATGAATGCATCAATAAAGTGACATAACTGATTACTTGTGCATCTGTCTCAATAATTTTTGTGCTGCTTAGTTCTGCCAGCAGTGGCAAGCAGGAACAAATTGCTGCTGCATTACAATGTTAGACTGATACTAGTGGAGTTAGAGTTGATGATTTTATTTTCATTTAAACGGTAAGATCTTATAAAGTTGCCTTATGCAGATGTGGTTGAACTTGATGCACAGACGATTCTTGCTGACACAAAAATGTCTATAAAGGTCATTAATAGGATAAATTCTGATTTCTATTGAAGAACATAATTATAATTTGCATGATTAATATTAAAGAGGCACTGTCATATAAGCAGAAGTTTCTAAAAACAGCATCTGCTGAGCGTTGCTTAGCAATACCTATGTATATTTTAGATGCAAGAATAAGTGTTGGAACAAAATTAAAGCCTCTAGAGTTTTAAAAAATAAAAAAATTCACACTTGTGGAACTTGAATTTAAAATACATATGTTTGATGTAAATGTAAGACATTATGTCTGATGTAAAAAAAAAAGGTTTGGGTTGTTTGTTAGTGAGACAAGTGGTTTCAAGTGGCATGTAAGTGAGAGAGAAGGGAAGAAAAGGTAGAAAGAGCCTATTTTCTTCAAATTATATATGAGTGGAAGGAAGAACAGTGAAAATTCCTTCAAAAATATTAGTTTTACTCTTGCTTTCAATAGATCCAAGAAATACGAAAGTCTGTCTGAGACCTCTTAGGCATCCATAAGTCACCAGAATTTTATATGAAGAAAACTAGGTGCCAGGATGATCAGAATCCAGTCTCATTTCTCAGACAGGACTGATATTTTGAGGACGACTTACCTAGTTATTTTTTTTATTGTCTTCCATTACAGAATTGTTGGTCCAATTCCATCAGTGCAAATCTAGTGCCTGTGCATGCAGAAGCAGAAATCCACAAACTCACTTGATTTTTTTTTTCTCAGCTTACATGTCAGAAGCAGCAAAAGACATATTAACTTCCTGTAATAGGTTTTTTGTTATTCTGCTTTGTACTCGAGGAGACAACTCCAAAAATTCTGTGACTTTTACCCATTGTTGCTACAGACTTTCTGCAAATCTTTGGGCAGAATAGATAGACTCAAAGCCTCAAAGAGAGGTAGGCATTTAAATCCAGCCAATTTTAAATCTTAGAAAGGATGTTATTCTTTGAAGAAACCATTGAAACTTACTTCATTGTATGTAAAATTCTCTGTTTTAAGCAGACAAAAACAACAACATTTGAAAAGAACAGATATAGGGCTGAGTTATTTGGTTTTGCCTCATTAATTTCTTATTATCATAAATATTATGAATAAGATTGAGCATAATTAGGAGTTAATACATATTTTTAAAAACAGAATCCAGATTTCACATGACCTCAAAGTGGGGCCTTTCTGTTTGGGGCCATTGCATTTCACTTTATTTGTGATAGTACTTTCAGAGATAACTGTCTTTATAGTATGAGAACAGACCTCTGTACAATGATCTTGGATTGCTAAAAGATTTGATAGAGGTTACAGATTACATTCATTTTAGTAATCAGTGTTGTTTTATGTCACGATAAAAATATATATTAAAATACATTTCGTAATTCAAAGGGCACCACAATCTGTGGTGGGAATTGATAGGAAAACCTGAAAAAACCTGAATAAGATTTGAAGTTTTACCACAAAGAATCTGGGTTCCCTGATTTTTCCTAAACTCTTCTCTAATTTGAATACTGTATTCCCATGGTTTTACATAGATTATTCAATTTTTTTAAGAAAACTTACTATTTCTTTTTCCTGAAATGAACTATCCTTCATAATTGTCATGTTCTTTCATTGTATTATTGAACTACATATCGAAAGGTTTGATCATAATCTAGATTCTATACTTATCAGAGATTCACCATAAAAGACTCCTTAGATCTGCCGTGTGGTACAGAGCATAAGCAAGTGAAAGGGGTTATTACACAATACAGACAGCTCAATGAAGGATTGGGAAATATCTAGCTGCTAATGTGTTTTAAATTATATACCCTTATACTATGTGCTTTCTAATATTAGGAAAATTGGTACCCTCACTCTCATACTCAGACAAAAGGAATTCATTTAATCTCGCATAGGGCATTTTAGCTGTTCAGAACATAATCAGGAATATCAATTTTCTAATCAAACAAAGAAAAAAAGAAAAAATAAAGGGTTTCATTTTGTAGTATAGCAAAAGCAGAAAATCCAGATATAGCTGGCTTAGACAATAAAGACAAAGACACTTCTGTGAAATTATACTGATTTCCTTCAGTGTCATAACTCCTGATGAGCTCCCCTCCTAAGTGTACCAACAGAGTACTGCCTCAAGTCCTATTTCCAGAAGCATTGATAGGCTGTAGCATAATTTTTTCTCCATGGATCTCTCTGGCACAGCATTTGAGCCCTTCTATGTGCCTCTTCCCTTTCCATAGTTTCATATTACTAATATGGACTTTCATACTACTAAGTTCTCCAATACTCTAGCTTATGTATCCCATTCTAAGAAAAAAAATCAGCAGGATGAAAAGTCTAAGGTGTAAGAAGCTAAAAGCAGATGAGGTCTTTCATAAAATCGTAGAATACAGAGTTGGAAGGGGAAAAAATTTTCCCTGATATCTAACCTAAACCTCCCTTGCCCCTTTTGCATGGAAGGCAAGTAAAGGGATAAGTAAGAGTGGTCTCGTCTCGTCTGTACATGGGGCTGAGGTGTTTGAGCATGCACCTGATCCCAGATGCTACGGCACATTCATTGGTGTCATGGGGTAAATACATACCTACATAATTCCAGTGATATCTTTGTAATAATTTAGAACACAGAAGAGGAAACATGATGCTTTCACATGAAAATGAGCAAGTGGAAATTTAGCAAGAATTAGGTGAAATAGTAAGGGACAAAAATAAGAAGACAGGTGCTAAAGCATACTCTCCACTCCAGGTAGGCTGCAGCAGAGTCTCGAACTTTAAATCCAATCCAGCAGTAGTAAAGTCTCAAGCTCAGTGCCTCCACAAATAGACTCTGAACAAAGAAATCCCTGTGCAGTTACACCTTTACAATCGAAGTTCCTCACCTCTCTATTGACAGTTCCAACCAGTAGTAATATTTGTGCCTGGGGTCTTCCCATACCTCATGAGATCCCTTTATTGTCTCTAGGCAGGTAATTTTTTTTCTTACCTCTAAGGTTGCAGCTGATGAGTGAAGCAGCCTTCCTTGTTTCCTTATCTTCCAGTTTGAACCAGCTCAGGGGCCTTATTTTACTTAACCGGATGAAAGTACAGCTTGCAGAGTAAGGCTTCAGCACACCCACATACTAATGCCAAGTGAGTTATACTAAGTGATTAATACCCTTTATTTTGCTACAGCAGGACTGAGGCAAATAGGGATATTGGAAGGTGGTTAGACTCCTACAAGTAGGACTCTAACCTTTCATGATACCTGTAAAAATAGCCACACAGTTATAGAACTGTTGCTACCTCTCACACCACCTACAAATCACTTAAAGTCACCACGGTGATATCTATACTAAGTGACATTATATACTATGTGCTGAGAATATAAGAATATGTAATTGTACAGGAAACAAAAATGACAAAATACATAAGAAGACGTAGGAGGTGTCTGTGTGCAAACATAACTTACAGCTTTAATTGGTTCTCCATCCTTGCACTTTTAAATACCTATGGATATTCTTTAATTATTGTTATGTGTATTACCAAATGGTACTTTTCATACTGTTAATATTTTGGATGTTATCTACTGACAAGCAGGTTACAAATTACTTGCTAAATATGGACATTACTTGACAAATACAAGATTTTGTATCACGTTTTACAGATGGTTCAATTAGGCTCTGAGTAAACAAATCAAAGAAGTTCAACCTATTCAGTAGATCTAAGAGAAAGCTAAGGGGTAAAGTCATGATCATAACCCATCAGAGCCTACAGAAGGATTAAAAATAATAATAGAAAGCTCTTCATGCTGGACCACAAACATATAACATGATCCTACCTCTTCAAATTAAGTGAGATAAATTCAGCCTAGGCACAGAATTTCAACTACGTTTTCTGAGCAATTGCAATAATATCTCAAGAATTCTACTGGCTTCTCTCTTGCTGGAAACATTTTTATCAAGAGCATTTAGCTAAAGCATGCTTTACTTTAGCACCGACTGCAGGACTCACAAATTTTATCAGGAAGCTCATCAGGCTACCTTTAAGTCAGAGATCAAACTGCAAGATTATAGCAGTTTCTTCAAGTCTAGAGTTAATAAACGATGTGATAAGATGAAGATGTGTCTGCTTCTGTACAGCATTCCACACCACTCAAGAGCAATGAATCTAGTGTTGGCCTTTAATAAAATTAGGATTTGTATATGCTGGTCTAAGTCTCCCATTGACATGTATATTCGTATATGATGAAAAAAACCACCAAACCTGTTTTTCTAATGCCTGTTCCTCCTGTTCAGTACAAGAGATCTTCCACAGGTGATTTGACTCTCTATACTGACAGAAAAATTTTCACAGTTAACATTTATTCAACATTAGTGCTTACCTATTAACATTTATTAATGCATTGTATTGGTTTTAAACAATAGGCTAGGTATAACACTTTTAATTGTATCTTTCCTATATTTACTTTAAATATAGGTAAAATATAAGGGAGAAATGTCTGTCTCTGCAGAATAATTATTCCTTGGTAATTCTTTAATTAATACTAATTTATAATTTACGTAATTAAATAAATTTAATTTCTAGTGCAAAAGGATTGTGAGGATAATTTCATAAACTGCACACTTGTAGATTAATCTTTTGACTGTCACTCTGCATCTGATCTGAGGAACCTCTATCTTACTTCTCAGTTCAAAGGTCTTAAGATAGGAGATGTTCTGAACCATAGAAGTACAACTTTGTTTCCTATCTGAATGCCATATAATTAGATATTGCCAAGGAACCAAAGTGACTACTTCCAACATGAAGATTAACCAGCTACAATAATCATATGAACTATTTCTTCTTCTTTCATTTGCAAGTAAATTACTGTGTGTCAAGAAGGCATTTATGGCATCAGTCCCAGTTCTGATATGTTGCTCTGCTCTGGAAGAAATCCAGGGGTAATTCAGGAAAATTAGTCAATATTCAATCTGTAGGAAAAATAATGCCATCATTCAGCAGAGGCTAACCTCACTTCTTAATTAAGTAAGAAGTTAGTGGTCTTCAAGAGAGTGGTAGCCCGTATCTTTCAAAGGTAACATTAATTGTACAACAGCTCACTAATGGAGGAGCGCAGAGCAGAAACATAGTTCCATATCCCATCTCCTCCCCTCTCCTCTTGACTATGTTCTACCACCTTTTTATTTTGTATCCTCCTCCAGCAAAAGCTTTTTATGTCAAAATATTTAATAATATATCCTGTACATTCTATGATATGAAAAATTATCTCAGGTCAGTCTTTGGAACCTGAAGATTTTTTAGACTCAACATCATAATTTATTTTTGGACATGTGTTTATGCCTGCAAGAACCACATAATGTGTGACATAGGCATCATACTGAATATACACTACAGTCATTTTTAATTAAAGTGCATAAAAGGTATCATTTTGCTTAAAAGAATACTAAGAAGATTCTTTATTATCAATGTATTTCTTGTGATTTAAATGCTCAAAATATAATCTGTGAAAACTTGGGCTATTGTTGATTGTGACTGCACCATTAGATCTTTATTACAAAGCTGGGCTTCATGTTTCTTGAGTAAAATACAAACCACAAGCAACAAAGAAATCCACAATTTTCCACAGATTAAATTCAGTTTTTACAAGAAAGATTGTTTACTTGCATTCTCTGTGAATTGGACTTGCTGCAAGAACCAATGTAATGCAAAAGACTTCATGGTTAAGAACTATATTCCTAGTTCCTAAAATTCTAACAGCAAGAACAGTTGAGCAATAGATTAGACTGCCTTTGCAATCTGTTTCAGGGGAGGTTATTGGTAATAACAATACTTGGGCAGGGTTTTGGTTTTGTACTAGGTGGAATGAATTTAAGTTATAAATATATATATATATATATATATAAAACAAATTTAAATTTAAAAAAATGTAACAAATCAGGTTTGCAATGAATGAGCTAATACTACATCCACATCAGCAAAAATCATATATTGTTAACAATTGATCCAATATTTAGGAACTGAAGCTCCACTGTGACTCAGAGGTAATACTGTGACCAATCCAAATTCTTTTTTGTTCTGTTTTCTCTTACACTGTTTGGTTTTTAACATTAACAAGGATTGTGACATAGTCAACAACTGTAAGAATTAAGAGAAAATTAGTGTTGCATATTAAAATTCCATCATAGTCATCAAAACTGAATTTTCTATTGCTGTCTAGACAAATCATAAGAATTAGAACTTAAAAAGAGAAAGAACAGTTATTTACCACAATCTGAGAAAACAGCAAGGTGTTTTTTAACTGCACTGATGGAAGAGGAAACTATAGTAGCTAGCTGAAATGCTTCACAACCATGACAATAAATCATTAAGAAGAAGAAATAAGTGAAGCAATTTCTGACGTCATTTTCAAATGGCAGCAACGAAGTGGAAAATTGTTATACTGTGGAGAAGAACATTTACTAGTACTATAATAAATCATTTACTGAATACTATCACAGTTTAAATTAAAATAATTTATAATTAAGTTTAAAGGCTGTTTGAATATATTATTTTTTTTATTTGACTCCTAGTAAATGTTATTCCACTTGCCTGTTAGCTTAAAAGAAAAAGCTAAATATCTCATTCAAAATGATCCTATATAGTAGGCTTCTGGAGTAGCTTTCAATAACTGCTTCCATTCCTTATCCTGAGAAGAGTTCAGATATGACACTTATTACAGAAATGGGTAATTGTGAAAATTATTTTCTTAAAGTTTACTCGAAAGAAGAATAGCTTAGATAAAAATACATACAAATTTAAAGTAGGATGAAATAGCATTTGAAATATTATCACGTGGTCAACTCCAATATGCTAGTAACAGTACATAGACAGTGCAATAATGTGAGAAAAATTGTGTTTTGTAGCAAAAGTACAATCAATTGACATAACTTGCCCACTTGACCTTCAACCAGTAATTAGGGATTGATTGCATAGAGAATAAGGCAAAAGAATAAAACTTTAGTGCCAGCACTGAATAAGAAACACAATCTGGAATACAATTTGAAAATTCTTTATACATGTTCAGAATTTTGTACAGTGTCTTTGACAGAAGTAATATTGTTGAGACTATTTAAGAACTTTCTAATTCTGCTAAAATCAAAATAGGTAAATAAATTGGTATTCTTCATGGATAAACAGAATAACCGTCAGTGTAATTCCTCATAAAGATATTTCATAGTTTGAATCCATGCTAATGTGAAGCTATAATTTTGAGTGAAATTTGTTTTACTCAATGACAATTTAAAAAAAAAATATTTTTGTCGTTTTTTAAAATGTACCGTAACTTTTTAATTCCATTAACATTGTTTATAACAGTTATAGTCAGAATATGTACATAATGGATAGAATGTAGAAAACGCTTCATTTCAAGAATGAACACTACATTTTTGCTTACACATAAAGATAATAAATACTAAAAGACAGTAACCATAGCTTTTCACTACTGATTATTTTTCTTGAAGAGTAAGAAATTCCTGAAGATTTATATTTTTATATTAGCTTTTCATATTTTAATTCAATGCGTCTTCAACTTATGAAAATTGAACAATGTTTCTTAACAACTCTCAAAATAAAACAGAGCATATTTCTTATTTCTCATTCTAAAATATTTACAATAACCTTTTTGTATATTTTGATGTTGAGTTCAATGTCAGCATGTTTGGAAGTTTAGTAGTTGACATGTTTAGCACGTATGATAAATTAGCAATTTTGTAGACTTAAACACTGTTTCATTAGATAAAATAAAATCCAAGAAACAAACAATATTTTTTTTCTGTATGTCCATTTTCTTAGACTAAAACATTGTATATACTAATTATTTTGCTATCTCCCTTATCAAGGAATATATCAGACCTGCCTTAAACCACTGGCAGTCCATGGATTTGTAACTTAGTACATGCTGAATATTAAAATTCCCGGGGGGGAAAAAAGTGTAATACTTAAAATTAGAAGCAATTAACCAGAATGAACTCAATTTTAGGACCACTCCTGTTTAATATCTTTATCAATGATCTAGATGAAGGGTTCAAGTACATCCTCAGTAAGTCTGCAGACAGCTGGGCATGAATGTTGATATACTTGCACCTAGGAAAGATCTACAGAGGGATCTGGACAGGCTGGATCAGTGGGCTGAGGCCAACTGCATCAGGTTTAACAAAGGCCGAGTGCCAGGTCCTGCACTTGGGCCAAAATAGCCCCATGCAGTGCTACAGGCTGGGGGGGAAGGAATAGTGGTTGGAAACTGCCCACTGGAAAAAGAACTGGGCATGACAGTCGACAGCAACCAAACGTGAGCCAGCAATGTGCCCAGATGGCCTCCATCCTGGCCTACATCAGAAATAGTGTGGCCAGGTCCAATGGGGAGCAGCTAAGGGAGCTGGGATTGTTTAGTCTAGGGAAAAGGATGTTCAGGGAAGACATTATTGCTTTCTACAACCACCTGAAAGGAGGCCGGAGCGAGGTGGGAATTGATCTCTTCTCCCAAGTAGCAAGTGACAGGACAAGAGGAAATGGCCTCAGGTTGCACAAGGGCAGATTTAGATAGATATTAGGAGTAATTTCCTCACCAAAAGATTTGTAAAGCATTGCAAGAGGCTGCCCAGGAAAGTGGTGATGTCACCATCCCTGGAGGTATTTAAAAGACACATGGACATGGCACTTAGGGACATGGTTCAGTGGTGGATATGGCAGTGCTGGGTTAATGGTTGGACTTGATGATCTTAAAGGTCTCTTCAAACCTAAATGATGTTATGATTCGGACTTTTTATGATAACAAACAGTAACTAATTTCTGCTTATTTAAAAAAATATTTCAATTTTAATCAGTTTCTAAGGTCCATAACTCTGAAATATTTAGGCCATTTACATTGTGTGAAATCAGCCATCTCTGTGCAGTCGGAATATAGGTTACTATGATTTTGGATATTATGATAGCTTCTTTGGAAGCTCAAGGGAAGACAGGAATGTACGTGCAATGAAAAAAGAAGATTGCCTTATCCATGTTTCATAGCAGCTCAATGTGAGCCACCTATAGTCTAGAAGCCACAGAGACATTTTGAGATGTATCTGCACAATCAGCTAACAGTTACATGACTCCTGGGTAAATACTATTTTGTAGCTGGCTGTCTGGGTCAGAGCCCTCTTCGTCTGCTTTCACACCCACCTGTGAGGAATCAGCCAGTCTTTGGCCTCTTCTGTGTTTCTTACCTCCACCTGTCCTGACAGTTTAGACTGTCAGTTTAGGCAATCAAATACCATTTTGTACTATGTATATGTAAAACACTCAGCATAATGGATCTCAATTTAGTCTACAGTCTCTGGGCACTCCTGTAACGATGCTGCTGGTACTAACAGTATCTGGCAGGATGGTAGTTATTTTGCATCTACTCTGAATTCTGCTGCTGAAAGCTTTCATGGTATTATTAAAGTATGTATTGGATCAGAATAGTTCTCAAAAAGTCACGTTCTACAGCCTTTTTTTTCTTGTCTGATCCAATTATCAAGCTCTATCAGAGTTAGACTTCAATCATTATGATTTCATTCAAATCTTATTTACTCTGTTTCTTGCCTTGGATAATGATTGGTTTGTGAAGAATTGCAGCAAAGACACTGCCTACAAGTCATCCAGTCATTCACTGGATGCTGGGTAGGCTTTTCATTGCCCAGATGAGCCAGAAATATTCCAATGTAAATTTTTTATTTTGGATAATTCTGATCTGTAGTCATTGCATTTATTACAAACTGTTCTTCAGCTTTTCTTTACATTTAATCAAGTCTTGTCACTTTTAGTTTTGTTGACTAGAACATCAAGAGTAAATATAAATATTTTCCTTTTGTTTATTTCCCACAAAAAGAAAAATAAAACCAGAACCATTAAGGATAATGATAATAATGGAAGCAAGCCCAAATACATCAATACATTTCAAGCATGTGTTTTAATTCTGGAATAATTTTTATTTATTTTTTTTTGAAAAATAACTTCCAGCAATTGCTAATATTCTTTTGTAGGTGAATCTCATGCAAATCCTGATATATATGTATAGCTTTACCAAGTTTTGTTTATTGAATTCTTTCCAGTAACTAGGGAGCAGATTTGCCCCCTTCTACCTACAGGAATGACTTGAAGAAAATAGTTGCATATTTAATGTAACTTCCCGCTTCTAAGGCAAAATCTAGATGATTCAACTCTTTGCCAAGAAAACAGCAACTATATTAAATATTTACAGAATATAGATACAGCATTTACAAGGATGGGTTCCAAATCACAAAAGGGGCAGAAAAGATATCTCAGAAGATTCAATGTGAACTTCTAGAAAGACATAAAGCCCCAGAACAAAATGTGAGCCACTGACTAGTGAATAGGCAAAGATAAACGAGGCAGTGAAGGAAACCCAGAAAACTTCAAACACTTCAATCTCTTTCCTTCTCTTGTGCTTTAGCTTTCTTTTTATTATTATTTTTTTTAATTACCTATTTGGATACATTTATAAATTAATACATCTATATTTGCATATATATGTCTGTGTGTTTATATACATAGACACAAACATATAAACATACATATATAGAGATATATTTTCCATAAGGTTGCATACACTTACTTATTTACTTTGTTTCTCAGGCCTTTATATGTCCTCAAATACTTCTTCGGATGTTGTATTTGCTAGATTTATAATGTGGTTGCTGGTGGTCTAGTGGTTAGGGTGCAGGACTCTCACCGCTGCGACCCGGGTTCGATTCCCAGCCCCCCGGGCAGATGGAGCTCGTCAGCCCTGTAAGGCAATCCATCTAAGAGAAGGTCACTCTAAACAAACCTACGTCCTGAGGACCTCACTGCCACTGTCCAAGCTTTGCTCGGCCCTGGCAGATGAACCTCGGGATTAAAGGGTGGGCTCAGTTCAGCGCACGCTGGGTCTCACCTAAAAAATCCACTGCGCAGGCTCAAAGGGTTAATGACCTTTCCCAAATCTTCACTCGCGAAGACTGGCCATTAATGTGGTTGCACATTAATTGAAACCAGCCTTTCCACTTGTTTTAAACATGAAATAAGAAATTATTATGAAAGAAATTAATGTACTTATAAAATTTAGAATTAATTTTAATAATTATCCATTTATTTTAAACACCAGCATAGAAAAGAGGTATTGAGAAACATCTGCCTGGAATGACACATAGATGATTGATTGCAAACTGGGGCTTCATGTATGTGTGCAGACATTACCTCTATTTTTATTCTGTGATGCGACTGAGCTGAATGTTGCCTGGTGAAAATATTCTGGACATGTTCAGTCCTGCCCAGCTGTAGAATGGTGAGAAAATGGAAGTGGGGGCATGGTGCTCATCTGTTGTGTTGTCTGCATTTTCTGTGCATCTTTTGTTCTTTTTACTGTAAATGGTCCTTTTTGGATAATGAGCTTCAAAGGTAATCCAGAATACTCAGAAGACTTATATTGCATAAAAGCTGTATTTTGTTGTCCTCAATTTTTATAGATGTGCCATCACAAATGATCTAATGAAGATTTTCCATGACATTCCATTATTGTGAAAGGAGGTAACAGAAAAAACATGAGATACATTAACTGTATGACACATGACAAGGACTAGAAAAAGATGTTTTAACCTTCTCAGATCTTGCAGTTTAGTACAGAAACTTGCTAAATGTCTAAGAAGAGGTAAAACAGCTCTTCACAAAGGGCAGTGGAAGTCTCAGAGATGTTTTTATGTGTGATGTGTTAAAGGCAGTGGTTTACATAGTCTTGTAAAATGACAAAGCATGAAAGACGAACTTGTTGATGTAATATTAATCAGAAGAAATTTTCTACTTCCCATCTGTCATCCTACAACATTAAATGAAAGGCACTTATCAGGAAAGATAACTATTTTTGTTGTCTGCAGCAGAAAACAAGCTATAAGCATATTTAATTAGTTATTGTTTACAAAGTCCCAAATCTTCGTTCATGAAGCCTAGTCATGTTTACAAAGCACTTTAGATCCTTGGATAAAAGGTGCTAGATAAATGCTAAGCATGATCATAATTATGCTTTTTTGCTATAGTCGGGCAATGTAATTATGATGTCTGCTCTGTGTTTTCAATGAGCAGACTATAAAGTATTAAAATTTGAGATTTTTTTCTTACTAGTGTTAGATAAGGCTGAATTTTCATTTGAGGTTTATGTCATTGACAAATTCATTTGTCAATATGTCCTTGACATTCATCTACTTGACTAACTTATGCTGAATTTTCATGCCATATATATTTTCAGTAATGCAGATGCATTTTATTATTTCGATTTTTTTCTACAAAAATGCATATTTGTATGCATTTGTATATGTTATTCAGGATCTGAAACTTTCTCAGAGGAAAATTTGGTCTTGATTATAACTTAACTGTTGACTGAGGCTTCTTATAAAATAAAAAGAGGAAAACAAATGCATTATATTATGCATTACCTTTTTTTTTTTCCTTTTTTTTCCTTTTTGCTTTGGTGTCAATATGTAAACATTTTATTTCAGATATGTATCAAATTATCCCAATTATGAGCTGGGTTCTGGGACACTTGGAACTCTACACGGCTCATTGCAAATGCATAATGACAAATATAGGATCTAATGCTGAAATTTAGGGTTCTCAAAGTCTGATCCTAGTAGGTTATCTGTATCTCTCCTACAGGTAATTGGAGTGTTTTTATAGGTATTTCATCCTACTCACCCTGGGTGCGCCCTGACTTTTCTCCACAAGACTTATCAGAAGAGGGTGATAATTCTTTGAAAGAACTTTTATTTTTAAAGTACAACCAGAATAGCACATACATTTTTTTCATAAAGCATTATTTTAAAGTTCAGCCTCGGGAAAGCAGCTAAAGGAGTTTCCACCAGTACTCTTCCCCCTCTATAAGACGCCATCACCTTTATATATATGCTTGTCTGATTCATAAAGGAAGCACTATCCATCTCTTCAAAGAAAGCTTTGGCACTATGAAGAAAATAAATCATGTTCAATAAAGAAACTAAAGTCAGATTTGGAGAAAGGATGAAGGAAATATTGCATAGAGAACAAAATGGAGCATGCTGGCTAGAAAGTAGGACACAGTTGCAGGAAGGTTAAGGAAACTAGGGTTCAAGTTTCTACTCAAACTCTTTTTGTATTTTATCCAATGACAGTTTAATGACAAAACTGGGACCTGTGTGACGTGAACAGTAATAAATCTCTAGGCATCTGTAGACATGCAATGTGAAAAAGTTCAAAGAATTTAGTCAGGACCTTTTAAGTTTCAGTAATACAGCTAGGAACATAGATCTAAATTAATAATGTAAGAAAAAAAAACAATTTTAGAACATTTCAATAATATCATAGAGCTGGCATGTCAAAATGCAATTAATTTATCTCCAAGGGGACTTTCTAGTTTTGATTTTGTGTTGAGTGCTACTAAATGAGATTGAAAAGCCACTCCTCCACAAAATAAAAAATCTGGTGAAACAAGAGAGAGGCCATCTATACAACATATTTTAGAAATGTTGAACTCTTTCATTTATATGTCAAGGTTCTTCATTCTCCCAGTCACTTCCTTTGAATTTTGTGACTGGGGCTGTGTGACTGCAGCACTTGCTGATGAAGATTGAGGCAAAAAAGTCATTGATTACCTCAGCCTTTTCCATATCTCAGGTAATCAGTTTTCTGAAAGGGGCCCGTTTTTTCCCTAATCTTCCTTTTATCACCAACATACCTATAGAAGCTTTTCTTGTTGTCCTTGGTATTTGTGGCAGGACAGCCCACCCTGAACAGACCTAAAATCCAATAATGCGTACTATGCAAGTCATCATGCAGGCCTTCATGCAAGCTATCATGCAAGGTCAGCTGCTGGCACCAGGGTGCTGTCTTGGTGTTAAATTATGCTAAGACCCTCCTGGTTCCCCAGACTTCAAATACATATCCTGTTTTTTGAAACAGGGTGTGACAAATAAGCTAGTCTGAGAGCTTGTAAATCTGTGACTACCAGTCCATCACCTCATAACTAGAAAAGCCCAGTCAAACTTCCATAGGGCAGATCTTCTACATAATTCCTTGAAGTGTGGATCTTCTCCCACAAAGAAGGGACGCCTCCTCATGATTGCTCCCCAGGGTTTGAGAGAAAGAGAGGAATCTGTCCACTATCCCATACGGTGAGTTATATCAGTCTCTACTTAAAGATTGTTTCTTTTGCTAGCTTCTGTACAATTGCTTTAATATGATTGTTTTTTTACAGTCCACGATATTACTTTTTTACATAGTAAACTACTGGTAGATGTTTAGCTTTTACAGTGTGTAGTAAATAATTCTGATTAAGATCTTTTCATTTGTTCACCTGTTTGTTAATTTGTCATAATAAATAAATAAATCATTTTATATAAATATATATCTCCATTTTGCCATCTTTAAAACTTGTGGGACAAAGTGGTTTAATCACATTTCTATAATTCCTTTAAATTTAAACCTTTCTCTGAGAAGGAGGTTAGAAAGCAAGGCAGTCCTTTCTGCACCTTGTGACTCACCGGCAAGGCTTTTTAATAACTTTGTCTAAGCCTTCCATTTACCCTTGACAATGTCCCCTACAAGATTTAATTATTTAGTTTTCCCAACATGATCCCTGACCGGTTGGGCAATTTCTCTGTATTCTTCACAGGCTACCTTTCCTTGCTTTCACCTTCTGTAGGCTTCTTTTTTTGTGTGTGTGTTTGAACATGTCCAGGAGCTCTTTGATTAAAAGCATTTGGGTTGAGCACCTTTTGTTACCCTTCAGATGTTTTCCTGCTAATCTGCAACCCTTCCCCAGGATCTTGGCATCTTGTTCTGGAACTGACATCAAACTGGTAGGATTGGGATGGATTGAGGTTGCCATCCTCCAGGAATTTTAATTTAAAGCCCTCTTCACCAGCTCAGCAAGTCTATGACGAAAGATTTTCTTCCCCTTCTCCAACAGATGGACCCCACCTGCCCCCAGCAGAACAGGTTTCTCAAAGCAAGACTCATGGTTTAGGTAGCTGAACCTCTCACTGTGGCAACAGTCCTGTAACCATTTTTTGATTAACCAAATTTGACTGGTCCTTTCAAACACTTTTCCTTTGCCCAGGAAGATGATTAAAAAACTATCTTTTCTCCAGTGTCCCTTACTGCCGCTCCCAGGGTTCTGTAATCCTTAATGGTTCTCCTCAGGCTGTTCCTGGCTCTATTACTTGTGCTCACATGAAACAACAGCAGCAGATAATGATCAGTGGGCTCAGTGAGGCTTGGTAACCTCTGGGTAACCTCTCTGATATGAGCCCCTGGTAAGCAGTACACCCTTTTAGAGCATACATTGAGTAAGGTTGGACCTTCAGAGGTCCAGTTACTGCTTCATGAACTCATGGTCATGTGATGTGTTGAATGTTTCTGCAACATACCGGATGCCTTCAGTGGCAACACTTATCAGCGAGAATTAAAGCAGCTACATACCATATTGAGCTGAATCACAAAATAAAACATGTACAGCCCATCATTTACAGTATGAGTGTTTTCTCTGCATTCAGTGGTATTGGCTATTTATAATCTTTGTTTTTATAATAACATACTTATTCCGTTCTCATTATTGGTATTTCAGTTTACCTTCCTATCTTTGTAGTAGAAGAATGTAGTTCCTTGACTTTCAATTCTGTCCTCCCCTTATCACTTTTCATTATAAAACTATTTATCTATAATATATGCAGCTTATAGCTTTCAAAAATGCTGTTGAGTTCATTTGTTAAAATGTTTTTCTTTGTTTCTGAAAAAGAAAATTGGTAAATTGCTGTTTTAGTGTGAAATACAATGGAAAGCAATTTTAAAGTTCATATCAGCCAAACATCTGCACAAAAGCAGTAAATGAAAAAGCAAATACTTTAGTTAGCATAAGATGAACTTTAAGCTATTATTCCAGTTAATTATTTCTGAATATATTCTAAATATTTCTCAATAGAATGTTTCTCTTCTGCTTGGTAAGAATTAACTCTGCTGTATTTGCTTTATATATCTGCTTTAAAGAGAAAACTAGTAAGCATATGCAAAATTCCATTTTGTAGCAGTATTTCAAATCGATACATGCTGATTAAAAATTAAAGATTCTATAGATACACATTTGGTATGTGTGAAAAGAAATCAGTATTTGTACTATTCCTACTTACTATACAATACTTTTAATCCTTTCTGAAAATCAGTTAGGTAGCAAGACTTCATTTCCTATCATATTTTCTCAGACTTTAACTTCATGTCACTGTTATGAATAAGAAGGTTAACTATATCCAATAAGATGCTAGCATATGATTATCAGAATATCAGACATAAATTGCTATATGGTCCAATTTAACACCTATGGCTTGGAAGAACTTTGAAAATTAAGGACAAAAGGATCTTGGGAGAACAGTTTTTTTCTTATTTTCCAGTTACTGTTGAAAAAGCCCTTATGATTCCTTAGAGTATTCTTCATTCACAGGAAGTTCTGATCAGCTCTTTTGAGATTCAAGGTTATACATCTGTTGATTTCATACAGCAGCATTATTAAAACTGAGATGAAAGAACAATAGGAGCTTGATAGAGCAAGACTTGTGGGTCATGGTCAAATTCTTTTAAGTTAGTGTGTCCCACTAATATGTCCTAGTAATCCAAAGCAGGACAGAGAGTAAACTGAAGACTGAAATGGTTTATCATGATGGCTATGGTGAAGTGTCCTGAAAATAAGAGTAAAGATTCAATGTATTTAAGTGAAGAAATTTGAAGAAATTTGTTTTTAGCCTAAGTTAGTTTTCAAACTCAGGTAATACTCAGAAAAGACAAGTGAGTCATCTTCAGCTTTGGAATTCCCAAATGTTAAAATAATAAAAGAAATACTGAATTGTTGCTTTGGGTTAGAAACTTTAACTTCAAAACTGTCTGCCATTCTAGAACTGAACTTTAACATGAAGTATATGAAAAATAAAGTGAAATTCATATGTTGAGGTAATAGACACTTAGAAGATTACTGAAAATGCCCTATAAATGATTGTATTTTCTGTGTCTATGAATTATTTTAACAGTGAAGGAAGAAAAAGGTAGCAATTTCTCTGAAAAAAAGCAAAAATGCAGACACTTTGAAATTAAGTAAAAATACACAGAGGAAATAATAACTTTGTGACAATTACTTTTTAACCAGTGGAAAGGCATTTCTGAATATTCAGATTCATAACCTGTACTTTTTAAAAAGTGTTGAGGGGTAGACACAACAAAACAGACCAAAAGATATATCACCAGATTCTTCAAGGAAGAAAACAACATTTCTATCTGCAGAAAAATAAGTAGTTTTTATTTGAAAGGGTGATTGGCTGAATGGAAAAATCACTATGTGGAATCTTTTGCCTTTGCTGAGAAAGGGTTAAATCCAGTTTGCCACGTTTTAACCCCAAGTGGCTACTGAACGCCACACAGCCACTTTCTCACTCACCTGCTGGTGAAATGGGGGAAAGAATTGGAAGAATAAAAGTGAGAAAACTCAACAGTTGAGATAAAGATGTTCTAATAAGTAGAGCAGGAGCTACGCACACGAGCAAAGAAAAATAAGGAATTCAAGCAAGACAAGGAATTCATTCACCACTTCCCATGGGCAGGCAGGTGTTCAGCCATCCCCAGGAAATCAGGGCTCCATCATGCACAGCAGCTACTTGGGAGCACAAACACCATCACTCCAAATGTCCCTCTCTTCTTTTTCCCCAGCTTTATATTCTGAGCATGATGCCATATGATATTAAATATCCCTTGGGTTTGAGTCAGCTGTCCTGGCTGTGTCCCCTCCTGACTGCTTGTGCACCCCAAGCTCCTCACTGATGGGGCAATGGGAGAGGCAGAGAAGGCCTTGATGTTACGTAGGCACTGCTCACCAATAACAAAACATCAGTATGTTATCCAGACTATTTTGGCACAAATCCAAAACATAGCCTCCTGCTAGCTACTATGAAAATTAACTCTATGCCAGCCAAATCCAGCATGCAGATGGAAAAATAGCACATGTCTTTCTGGTTTTAAAAGCTATGAGCTCAAAACAGCTTTGTGTTTCAGCTGCTATGCAGGCATGTCTCTCTTCATTTCCCTCAGCATAAACTTACATGCTTTATTTCTAGACCAAAACATCTCTAGTATTGAGTAAACTGCATTTACACTACAATTTCAGGGATCATGGAGTTCCTCTTTTAGCTCCTGACTTTGGGGATTTCTACAGAAGGGTGGGCAGATGTGAGAGGTCATAGGTTTCTGTGTTAGAGCTTCTGAACTGAACTTCAAGCTACATGAAACAGAAATATACAGAAGGTAAGTTAAAAATATAACTGTAAGAGCAAATAAGTGAGCTGAAAGTGATGCCATGTATCCATTTTGGGAAGAAGTACTCCAGTTTCAATTCACCATGCAGTTAAGCAGTCTTAAAACTGCTGGTGGCCTTCTGATCTACTTAACCGTCTAGAGGCTGCTTCTCACCTCTTCACTTCTTGTTTAAAAATTGCTACTTATACATAATCATGAACTGAACACAGTGGAGTACAGAGTAAGCAGGGCAGTGCATTCCTAGCAACAAGGCAATCTGGAAATAATTTACCAGCGTTTCTACAATCTGTGCCTTCTTTTATTTTGTCATCTTTGCTTAGTGCTACAAGAATATCCTTGAAACTACTCTCAGCCTCACAAGTCCACATAATTGCACCTAAGATAGGCTTTTAGTTATTCTCTTCATATGAACATGCTCACAGATTGTGTCAATACACTCAGTGCTTTCATCCACAGGGCTGAAATCTACCTTTTCTCCACATTATATAAAAGTCTAAAATACAGAGATGGGTATACCCTTGCACACACAGAGACAGAGTACACAAACAATTTTGCATCAGAGAATATGGTGGCTTCAGTAAAGACAGATAATTATTTGTTAAATTAGAAATGGCAATTACTTTGACAGAAGCAAAATAATTTTCAGTAAAACAACTGTTCAGATTAGCAGATGTCCCAATTCTTTTTTCCTTTCATTTAGGTAGTGATAATTTACTTCTGGAAATACCACTGCTAAACACTGAAATTGATTGGGGAGTAAAATACAATTTAGTATGAGTAAGCTACAGGTCCGAATTGCTTCTGGATAAGTAAGTACTGGATTGTAAGAATGTAGCAAGCTTTCTAAGTCAATATGAGACTTAGCTATTTTTTTCTGGTAAAGGCTATCACATGTAGCCTGAAGAGTCCTTCAACTTAATACAGAAGAAAATACCCAAGAAAAAGATAGCTACCTATTGAAAAATCTGCATTTTGAGAAAAAATGTGTATGTTTGATTTCCATTTCCAGTTTAACTAGACACTGAAGAGGCCAAATGCCAACATTAACACTTCATTATTACTATTGTTATTTTCTGGTACCTAGGAGCCAGTCTCCATATATTATTTATAATGTATGAACCCAGAAATTACATTTACCAGAATAAATGGAACAGGAATCACGCTGCTCTGTATTTGTAGTAAAAGAGAAACTTTTGAAACTTCCACCTTTCCGTATTAAAGATGTTAGTTGTCCATTCCTATAAGGTTTTGTGAACAATTAATGCTAGCCAAATTGAGTCACTGGTATCAAGAATTAGAGGCCTCATCTGATGCTTATTTTCCAAAAATAAAAATGCAGTTTCTTTATATTTTATCCTCCTTCTGTTCATTCCCACCACAAAGTTCACCAGTTTCACAGAGGCTATCATATCACTAAGAGTTTGTCCAGAGTTTACAGAGGAGACTAAACCACACTATAGTACAATGTGGAACCTGTGAATATTGTGATCAACTTCTCTGTCTTCCAGAATTTAAATAGTTCAGCAGGAACCCTTGAAGGCAACTTCTATCCTTATTAGGAGGGGTGCTAGGGAGGATCAGAAACAATTAAAAGATTGAGAGGCTGTGATCAATAGCTCTATGTCAAGGTGGAGGCCAGAGATGAGTGATGCCCTCCAGGGCTCTGTCTAGGAACTGATACTCTTCAATATCTTCAGTGATAGCGACATGTAATGACATAGACAGTGATTGAGTGCACCCTCAGCAGGTTTGCAGATGACACAAAGCTGAGCAGTACAGTTGACACAACAGAAGGGTGGGATACCATCCAGGGCAACCTGGACAAACTTGAGAAGTGGGCCCACAAGAACCTTATGAAGTTCAACAACTCCAAGTACAAGGTGCTTCACCTAGGTAGAGGCAATCCCATTTATGAGTGCAGACTAGGACAAGAATTCACTGTGAGCAGTCCTGCAAAGAAGGACTTGGGGATACTGATGGAGGAAAGGCTGGACATGAGCCGTCAGCGTGTGCTCACAGTCAAGAAGGTCAAACACATCCTGAGCTGCATCAAAAGAGGGGTGGCTAGCAGGTTGAAGGAGGTGATTTTCCCCCTTTACTGTGCCCTTCAGAGGCCCCAGCTGGAGTAATGTGTCCAGCTCTGGAGTCCTCAGCACAAGAAAGACCTGTTATAGTGGGTCTGGGGTGGGGGACACAAACATGATCAGAGGACCAGAGCACCCCTCCTGTGAGAACAGGCTGAGTGAGCTGGGGTTGTTCAGCTGGGGGAAGAAAGGTTATGAGGAGACCTTATAGCAGCCTTCCACTACCTGAAGGGGCCTACAAGTGAGCTGGAGAGGGACTGTTTCCAAGGACATGTAGTGATAGGATGAGGGGGAATGGTTTTAAACTAAGAGAAGGGAGATTTAGATTAAACTTGAGGAATATATTCTTTCTTGTGAAAGAAGTCAGGCACTGAAACAGGTTTCCTAGAGAAGCTGTGACTGCCTCATGCCTGGAAGTGTTCAAGGCCAGTTTGGATGGGACCCTGAGCAACCTGATCTAGTGGGTGGCATCCCTACCCATGACAGAAGGGTTAGAACTAGGTGATTTTTAAGGTCCCTTACAACCCAAGGCATTCCATAATTCTGCGATTCTTCAATTAGTAGCCCTTGTTGAACTTAAGGAGGTTCCACAATGTCCAATTCCACAGCCTCTCAAGTGTCTCTCTGAATGGCAACACCATCACTAGCAAATTACTTTCCCGTTTTGTATCATTGCAGTATTTCTCAGAAGGCATTCTGTCACATCACACTGTCATACATGACTTGATATTTTTTGTAGCAAAATTCACTAGCTGGCAATGTGTTCTCTTTATTGACACATCAGCAGGAAACAAACTCAAAAAAATAAAAAAGTAAAAGGTAATCTGCCACATGGTTTGACAAGCCTGTCATTTTGATGACTAAATGCATCTTACGAAGAAAATAATAATTTCTGTAGCTATTGGCTTTCCTAGAGGGAAAATAAAACTGTCCACCTTACATCTTTTAATCAGATGTTACTTAGTGAACTTTGCTAAGCAAGCTACTCAGAGTCTGGCATTCTCTTTCTAATTAAAAATGGTATCCCCATGAGTTCAGTGGAAGTCTTGATAAGATTAAATTTTCAACGGTTGTCTGTTTCTGTTGCTGGCTGTATTTTAGAGAGTGTCAGAATGCTTACCATCCCGGAGAAGGTATTTGTAGACAGATTTACAGGGAACAGATGCAGGTAACAATCAATCATATTTGGTTCAGTGACAGAATTTAATTAGCTGACAACACAGTGAAATATGCTATAAAATAAATTAATTGTTATTCATGTACAAATACATTTCCTTTTCAGGTCTTAATATAACACATAAGAGACAAACAGAAGATCAGCATATAATGATGATCCATGACTGACTTCAAAATCAGAGATAGAAGTATTACTCCCCCCCTCTGCCTGTTGCCAGGATGCTTGCCTTGCAATTAGTAATATGCAGCTTCTTTCACCAATAAAAATATTTTTGTTTTTTTATGCTCAGTGTTTTGTCTGACATATCTGCTTTTTCTATTGATTTTTAATGTAAGATGGGTCAGCTACTTACAGATATATTAATTCTTGAGGAATGCAAGACTTGTCTCTACATGAATGAAAAGTGAGGTGAGATATCCTCCCACAGCTGGAAAAGTGACTTATGAAAGTCAATGAAAATAATGAAGTATCCATTTCTAGGGATTTTACTATCTAGATGAGTTTACACCCCAGATGAGTACTTCAAAGAAAAGATAGCTATAGTGGGAAAAATTTATATCCACTGTAGGAAAGAACAAAAAAAATTTAAAAATTGACTTTTACATTTTTCCCAGAAGACATCAAGTTGAATTAGACTTCTCTTGGAACGGTGGCATGGGGTAGTAGAAAGAATCCCTTCTTATATCCGATAGTGCAGTACTGAATTGAATTTAGATATGGCAAAGTGTCTTTATGTTCTTCCTTTTCACATCTTATAACAGTATTTTAAACAGTTATTGAGTGTTTTGAAAGTGGACTTTCTAAATGACTCTTTACAAAGTTAGTACACTCCGTTGAACAAGAAATTAAATGTTACAGAAGGCATCACTTGATTCAAAAAACAAATGTTCAGACTCTGGCCTAATGGACTATTATGCTATGATTCCCACCAAAGCATATAAGAAAACACGCAGTGGTTCCGCATCATCACACTTTTGGTAAGTTTTTCTTTTTTTGTTAACTCGCTGACTAGAGGTAGCATATTTCTGTCTAGAATTCCCTTTACTGAAATACGTGCACTGTGCCATCCTTCCCATGTGTACAAACCCATTTTCCAGATGTGTTAATCTTCCTTTTTCACTTCTGTGATACAGTAAAAGGCATAATAGCTCTGATCATATAGGGAAGGTCTAGATGTGACCAGAGTACGTATGCCCCAGGAACAATCCTTTTCCAGGTGTAGGAAATATCGATCGAAGATCCAACATGGATCTTAGAAAGTATATAAAGTTTCACTGGTTCAATGAGTACACATACATTTTTTATGGAAGAAGAGGATGTGTGGGAAGTCTTATTTATATATGGACAATATTGAAAATATACTGGTTATTCTGTACTTTATTAAAATGTATGTTGCTTAACTGCCCAAAATTTTACGTATTTCATTTAATGTAGTAGCATGGAGATGACACATGGCTCATGTCTAATTCACTCCCTCAGCATTTCAGATGAAGAAAAAGGAGCATATTTTGCTTTAATTTACCCTGTCCTGTTTCTGAACAATGTTTATACTCCTCAGCAGCCTCTGCATCCTAGCATTAGGAGGAAGAGCCTCCAAGTTATTTAAAGACAGCAGGAAAGAGGACTTTTCAGAGGAGAAGGCTAAAAGTGAGCTAAAAGTCACATTTTCACATTCCTTCTGACTTGCCTCCAGTGTTCTGATCAGCCACTAGCACACAGTATTCAAAGAGCAAAGCATCTAAAGGAAATGTGCTTTTGTGGAGAAGCAGCGTCAGACTGCATTACTCTTTCTTTCTGAAGAACATTTTTTTCTTAAAAAGGAAATGTTTATTAACCTGAGATGTCTTGGACAAACTCTTTTTCTACTGACAATACCCCTTTAGCTATTGGCGATACACTGAAAATGAAATTTTACACTCTTTTTTTTCATTCCATGCTAGCAGTAATAAGAATAATTTGCAAGTTTTTAACACATATATTTAAAACTCCTTTTGCTGTGAAGTAATATGTGAAGGTGAAAATGTAAATGTAGAACCTTTTTGTGTGAATTTTACCACCATAAAGTTCAGCAGTAAAGGTTGAAAAATTGGTTAAGCAAATAAGATAAAGCAGTTCAGTCAAAAGAAATTCCTGATTTTACTTGTGTTTTGCTATCAATCTTAGAGTAGGTCTGATTTCTTTTGTGGAGCTGAAGGGAAGAAATTTTAGCCTGCTCTTACAAGATTATGCAGAAAATGCACCTCAGATATTCTATTTTTGTCAGCTTGCTACTTGAGAAAAGGGTCAGGATGCTTCCAGCATCAAAAGATTATTGAGAATTAACTGATTTTTATTGACCTGCATTATAGATATATTAGACATGCAGTTGCAAGATCAGTTACCCTGATTGCACATGCCAATCAGGCAACTGTAGGCTTAAGTGCCTATTTATATGCAAGAGCAGTTTATCCAATCTACATAGATAATTACAGATAAAACATATGTAAATGAAGTTCACAGTTATTCTTGCAAAAAGCACATGAGTTTGTGTACTGACTGTGTTTAAAACATAAGGATTTTGTTGAAAGCCCCTCCTGCTTTATTTTATATTTCTTTTTAGCTGTGGAATTATGGAAGTAGATAAAAATCCAAAATCATATAGACAGCAAATTTTCTCTCTATTATTGAGATTAAATGTAATGTTCAAACTTTCCAGCTAGGGACGAAAGTACCTAGCTCCCCACTCAATCAGTGGGGAAATTCTCTTTTACTTTAGCAGCAGCTGGATCAAGCTCATGCACAAGTCTTTCTCTCTGTGCCCACTTTTCATTAAGGGTCCTTGGTGTTTCTGTCCTTGAAAATTCAATAATTTCATACGACTGAAGAGTGCTGGAGCTGCTGGGTAGTTTGGTAAAGTGTGATCAGCAAGGGTGAAAAGACCTGGCTACCACTGCGAGCAGTGAGCAGAGGCAGAGAATTTTGACTACACTGCTTGGAGGACGCTGCCCAGCACAGGCAGGACGGGTAGTGTCTGGTGGGTATGTGTGAGGGCAGCCACCCCTAACAACTCTTGACCTGGCAGCCCTCAGCTTCCATCAGGTCCCTGGGATGGCAGTCTGAAAGATAAAGAAGTCCAAGGACAGGCATAGCTGTGAGATCTGACTGCCTGGTTAAGGAACCCCAGAGCTCCCGAGGACTCTATCCCAGCCTGCTCGCTGCACAGGATCAGGGAGAGCAGGACTGTGTCTGTCTGTGTTCTCTCAATGAATTCTGCACTTTCTTCATTTCTGCTTTAGTAGGCTACTCTCACTGAAAATGAAGTGGAGAGTAACTTGTATCTATCTGTTTATTCCTTGGGCAACAGTGGTAAAGGTATAGAATAAATAAAGTTAGGCATCTAAGGTCTCTAAAAAATGAAGGACAGTCTTTTTGGGTTGCTAGAGTCAATGGAAATGGAAAAGCTACTTACCTGGAGACTCAAGAAAGAATTAACCAACGATTCCTGAATTAGTACCCACACTGATCTTTGTCTTTCCTTCTCTTTATTGCCCTCTAACCTAGTGTCTAGTAATATGATTATTCCAAAATTCCAATTGTCAATTTGAGTAAGGTACCAGATTTTCTTTCCTCCATCATAACTGAGGGATGGTTTGGAAATATCACTTGAAGGCCAGCAAGGTCAAAAGGGGAACAGATAATTTTTCAACACCTCATTGCTTTGCATTTCGAAACTCAGAAGATTCCCTAATGGTCTAGTTAAAAGAAACTGAAGAAACGAGTGGTTGAATTGGGAAATTGAACTGTAAGGCTGACATGATGTCTCTCTTGCAGTTCTCTGTTTAGATGAAATAATTAGTTCATTATTGCTTAACAGCTTGTTTTCTATAGGACTGAAAATTAATGAAATTTTAGAACTTTCCCTCAAACTGCTACAAAAAGTTCTTTTGTTTTACAAAAGTTCCCAGTATTTAATGGTTGGCAGTTTTAATCCTACAGGAAACCCAGATAGAGAAAGTGGTTAGAAAATGAGATATTAGAAAATGATCTTGTGTCTTACAGTCGGCTGAGTTAATTATATTCCAAATCATCACATTCTTTCATAAGCATGCATTTGATCCATTCTAGGGAAAAATATTTTTTAAAGGTTTTCAGGAAGAAGAAATCTATATTTGATTGATTTCAATGTAATTGTGTAACTCCCAAAGGAGCAAACTTAGAAATATGTATTGATATCTGGATATATGAAAGTGAAAAGACCTTTGATGCCAGAGACAATATGGATTTTGGAAGACTTCTGGTGCAGCCACAGATTTCCATGAAGATTTTATTTTTTTAAGTAGCCTTCAAGAATTGATATTATATATTTATTCAAGAAATATTTTCCTTTGTAATTTTATGAATGAATGTTTGTATTAATAAAACACATCAAAAGTAAACTTACTGTAAGATTGTCTGTAATATTTTTAGAGGTAGTATTAACAACAGTTGGTAAGTTTAGACTTCATAGGAAATGATTGCTATTTATCTTGTATATCCATGGCTGTACAATGGTCGAGTGTAAAATTCATCTTTTGAATGTTTTTTTGATATTAGTTGAACTGGCATTCACCTAGGAAAGAGTTTGGAGACTTTGAGATAAATTTCAATAACTTGACAGGTAATTTTATTTAGTTTCGTATTATATTTGAAAAAAAAAATCAGACATAATTAATTAATCATCCATTTGTATTGATTAGAAGAAGAAAGGAAGGGATAAAAAATGCTTGATTTTTAGCAAGTGAATCTTGAAAAGGAGGATCACATAAAAAAACCCCAAACAACCTCAACGAAATGACTGTCTATACTGAACAGATCAGGAGTAATTACCAATACTCTTTCTGTTCACCTCTTTATGAACAATAATACAAATAAAATTATATAATAGTCTGTAATAACAGATAGATACTACCTCAAGTAGCACATAGGGCAACTCAATAGTTTACATGTCAGTTTGTAGGATGTCAGAGTTATGGATTAGGCATTTAATTATTTGGTATTCTAGGCATGCAGAGGATTGTAATGCAGTGTTTAATCTGCATATGAAATTATTCAGTAGCTGTTAATGTCACATGAAGCAGCAATGACTTTTGTCCCTGATTGCATGAAAAGAGCAAGGTATGAGATTCTAGAGTTCAGAGAAAATTAAAACAGGTTCCACCCATTATTAACAATCAAACACTTACAAAACACACTCTGTAAATAACAAGGCCATGGGCAACATTGCAGAATTGAGGCTGTTTGCTTACATTTCAGGAGCCACATGACTGATACAAGGAAAACAGTCTAGACACAAATCAGACAATTCTGGTAAACTCTCTAAGCCATATTTTCCGAGGTACTCAGAAAGAAGTCATAAATCCAGTTTTCAAAGATAATTTTGACCCTCCTTCTCATAAAAAAATGACCTAAAGTTGCACTAGGGGAGGTTTGCATTGGCTGTTAGGAAAACATTTTTCACTGAAAGAGTTGTTAAGCCTTGGAACAGACTGCCCAGGGCAGTGGCTGAGTCACACTCCCTGGAAGTAATTAAAAGACATGCAGCTCTGGCACTTAGGGACATGAGTTAGTGCTGGACTTCGCACTGCTACACTAATGTTTGGACTCAATGATTCTAAAGGTCTTTTCCAAGCTAAATGATCCTATGATTCTATGTTTCTATATGACTATAAATATGGAATTACGGCAGCTCTATGGTAAACATATGCAGGTATTCTTCCCAAGAATACCAAGCAGTGGAAGGATTAAAAAAAAGGTTTATTTCAGAAGAACCACTTTTTTACAATGTTGGACACATTGGGCCTCAGGGACAAAGGCAATGCCCCAAGTCCTCCAAGGTTTTTTGTATTTTCTCCCTCTCCTCCCCCACTCTCTGTGGCCCAGGGAGGCCTTGTACAAGTCTGCAGACATGTTATCTCTCTGTATACCACACAGAGAGATAGCTTGCTCACTTCTTCTCCTTGCAAGTTTCTCTGAAACACAGAAGGAAAGAAAAGAAAAAAAAAGAAATCTAACCCCTTTGAAAAGGCATTTTGCAGTTTTCCTAAGCAAAACAAGTTCTAGCTTTCTGTTACAAATTCTTGCACAATTGTACCTATCCCTTCAGCAGCTAAATAACATGGCCCCAAAATAACATTGAAGTACCTATATATTTTGGAGGATCTTCATTCAGGATCTCGTAATTTTATTATC
The DNA here is from genome assembly GCF_001604755.1 of Lepidothrix coronata. Taxonomy (NCBI): domain Eukaryota; kingdom Metazoa; phylum Chordata; class Aves; order Passeriformes; family Pipridae; genus Lepidothrix; species Lepidothrix coronata. The sequence continues at coordinate 6,536,056 of NW_016690195.1, forward strand.
AGAATATTAAATGAATTCCTTAAGAAACAAAGCTTTTAGAGGACTTTTAAATGGTATGCACTGCCACTCATAGTTTTAAGTGGTGATACTCAGCACAGAATCTAAATTTTGCATTATCTATGTATCAAGAACAGGTTAAAAGAAGAACAATATGGCCCAGAGTTTGTGGTATCTTCATCCTTGGAGGTAGTCAGAAGCCATCTGTACACCGTTCTGGAAAACCTGCTCTAGATGACCCTGCTCAATGTGGGAGCTGGAACAGATGACTTCCACAGTTCTCTTCCAATCTCAGTCATTGTGCGATTCTGAGATTCTCTAAGCAAAAAGTTCAAAGAGCTTGGAATAGGAAACCCTGAAGGCAGGATTTTTGAGCATTACTAACACGTGGGAGATATATATTTGTGTGCGCTTTCTTTGGATATCCAATTTCAAGTCTGTGTGATGTGTGGGTAACTAGCATCTGCCTGGTGTGGTAGGTGTGCTATGGGATCCAGTGCACTGAGAGAACTAGGGAAAAATGTCTTAACTTTTGTATCAGTCAGAATTAGTATAAGTTACTCTCAGTTTCTCCTGCCTGTCAAGCAAGGGACAGTCTAAGCACCTGTGACCGATAAGACCTACTTGCTATCTATCTGTTGTATATAGTTTTATATTAATTTTTTTTCAATCAAATAATAAGCTGAACAGTAGAGAAGGTAGCTATAGAAGGTCATTCTCTTGTGGATGAGGATGACATTACTTCCCTCCTGAGAGATTTATGTATACTTGCCTGGGAAAAACCTCTGGACTTGATACGGAGCCAGCATCTCCTGGTGCTATAGAGAGACCAGAGGCATGAGGCACGTCAGGGTTGGGGAGCATTACTATGGAATAAGAAAGTTAAAAGAAAAACTTTAGAAGTGGTTCTGTGGTTGTGGTTTGACCCCAGTGAGCAACTCTGCCCCACACAGCCATTAGTTCTCTCATCCCCAGTAGGGTGGGATTGAATATCAGAAGCGTAAAATTGAGAAAAGTCATGTATTGAGACAAAGACAATACAATATGTAAAGCAAT
>NW_016690195.1:6540233-6589884 GCF_001604755.1 Lepidothrix coronata
GCCTTAATGCTCTTTTAGCACTGTTAATCAATAATTAAAATATAGATGTGTTATCAACACTGTTTTCATCACATATCAAAAAAATAACCACATACCAACTATCATGAAGAAATTTAACTCTATAGCAGTGAAAACCCATACTTAACATAAACACAGTTTATTTCTACCTAGAAAGTCACTGAAATTCACTGGTTTGAGTAAAGTCTTGAAAGATGCAGTAGGAAAGGGAAGAGGAAAAATTTGGTTTTAAGGTTCTTTTTTCTTTTTAATTTTTTTATCTGAATGCTTTATCTGACTACTAGACACACCTTTCTTTCTGTATCTCTGTTTAAAACCCAGATTTTTCTATTTAATTAAGAACCTCTGCTAAAAAATGTCAAATAGTTTTTACTTTTTTAAATATATTCACCTCAGGAAAATTATATAGTTATTCTTCAGTCAGATCACTGACACACAGAGTCCTATCCCATTGTTCAGGGATACTCAACCATAAGAACCAGAGGATCACTAACTGAAAAGGGATTGCCTGAGTTAGACAAAGGTTAAAATATGTGGGAGTGTTACAGGGTAACTTTTTATGCTTTTAGTTTTAAATCCAGAACTCAAGGCAGACAAACAGGAAGCATTAAATAGCATAAGCACCTTAGAAACAAGCAAGAAAACAAACAAACAAACAAAACAAAAAAAAAAATTCCCCCAGAGATAAAAGGAAACCTCCCTTTTTAAAACTGGGACTTGATGCTTTTGCTTCAGTTAAGCTTTTGCACTACATATTTTTTTTCCCACCAAAATACTACATCCTTCTATTTTAAAATAATTGTATTGTACCCCCAAGATTGAGGTTATTTTTTGATGGTTTCTTTTCGGGTTTTTTTGAGGGGATATATTGCTCATTTTTCTGCATCTAACTTACAAGTTCCAGTAGGATGAAACCCAAGTATGTTTTGGAATATTTACTGAAGTTGAAATAGTATTATCATCAAAATAGTGATACTGCTTCTTTGTTGCTGCAAAACATTAGGGCAAGAGATCAGGGTAATGTTACTTTAGATCTTAGTGTTTGCTCTAACAATTGACTTCTACTTTAAAAGAGAGTGGTGGCGTATGACTTCTCTGCTGCAAATAAAATCGATTTTGCCTGAGTTTGACATTACATTTAATTTGAAGTTCTGTTGTATATTTTGGCTTATTATTTCTGTTAAAAAAAATTGAGGGAGTAAAACATAAGAAAGGAACTCTAATTTTTTTTTGTCTTTTTCTTTCTTCTTAAGATATTGATAGTGAGTGTAGTAGCTTATGTGAAAATAATAGAACTAATTAAAATCCATCATAAATTCCAGAATTTTAAAAACAAATAATGAAAATAAACCCTTTGGAAGAATTTTAATGTTTGGAACTCTTCAAAACAAATTGAAAAATATACTTAAAATACTATTTAAAGTACTATTTAAAACTTTGACAGTTTGAGGTGTTCGTAAGTTCTCCATAAACAGCTACATATATTTCTTCTTATACAGTTTCAATTATTCGTATGTATATTTCTTCTTTAGTATAAGAGATAATTTCACTCTTTAATGTACTTTTTTTACATATTGGGTTTACTAATCACGTCTAATATGTGTACCTTGGCTTATATTTCTTGTTTGCTTTTCTTGTTTTTCTAACCAATGGACAAAGAGATGTCCTCTCTCTCCATTTAACCTTTATGCATTTAACTGATAGTTTGGGGCACGTTTCAATTTGTTTGCTGATCTTAAAATCTAGGAAAGCTGTGATTTTCCTGCACCCAAAAGGTCAGAAACAAAAGCAAGTAAACTCTGAAGAGTATCTAGATGTCACTTGCTTTCCTTCTCCTTTTGAGTGTTGCAGCATATTTGGTTTCAAGTCACTTGGCAAGGGGAGAGTTTATGAGTATTGAGCAGCTAAAATATTGAAAATGCTTTTTGGTACTAATGTGGGGATTTTTGTCTGTGTCACTCTTCTGCCTTTCTGATAAGCCTTAGAGCAAGATCATGTCTGTCTCCTGCTCCCTGGCTATCTCTAAAATTACTTGGCAGCTTGTGATCACCTAACTGTGAAGTAATATTGTACCAGTGTAGGCCTCTGTCAGATACGTGTTCAACATATTGTTCTCATCTGGAAAAGCTTTAGGCAATCAGTATATGATAGTACATCATGGGTTGGTTAGAACATTTCCATTTAATGCCACTTTGAGCTATTGCTTCAACTGTTCCTTTAGGTTTATTTTGTGGCCTGTTCTCACGAATTTCTTATTGCAGCTATTCTGCCATGCTTCTTACTATAATCTTACATAGTATAAGTCTCTAAGCAAAAAAAAATACATTGGATAAAGCTCTTTGATAAATTTTAAGAGAAAAAAGCTTGAAATAATTCTTGTGTAAGCAGTTCTGTTTTTAAGTTAATGGTTAGGAATTTTAAAGCAGATCAATAAAAAATAGGCTAATGTTGGAGAATACTGCAGCAGAGTAGCTTATGCTGTAATATAAGCAAAGAGTTGGTCTTACTGCTTAACAGAGATTATATACGCAAGATAAATATTCAACTAAATTCTCTCATAATAGGTCTGTCCTGGAAATAGTAAGTTATCTGAAAAAGTAAACAGGGATTTTTAATTTTCTCTTTAATTTAATTGCTTTGAGGTTAATACTTTCATATATCTCTTTTAAAAGAAAGGATTTGGAAGAGGTAGGGAAGAAAGTGTACAAGGATGAAGATAAACACAAAGGCAGAAATTAAAATTGCCATTAGACATCAGGAAATAGACTTACAGTGTTGTCATGCTTTGCCATATGGTGGGAATTAATGTATCAGTCTTTATTCTACTGTCTATATGCATCAAATTAAGAAGGATAAATTTTATGTATCCAACCAAAATTAAAAAGAGGTATTATTTTCTGTATTAAAATACATATGGTATATTTCATTATCAGAAAGAAAATAGTGAAGCAGAACATTAGAAAGGTCTTTTAGACAAATTATGTTTTTCATTTTTATGTATGGAATAAATTTTTATATTTTTTACTTATTTTTAAGTTATTTCTGCTGTGCGAGTTATACATCCCATACTTGACCTTTCTTCACTGAAATTTAGAAAAATTTACTTATAATTAATCCAGTTTATGGCATACAAGAAAATAGGTATGGGTTTTAGTTATTATTTACATACTTATTTTTATTTAGTTAATTGTTTAAATTTCAGCATTAAACTTGGATAGAAATCAAAGGCTTCATATTGAGCTGAGATTAGGTTCTTATTTTAATGAATATCTTCAAAAGACTGTCTGTGGCAGCAGCAAAGCCAGAATAAGTCAAAGACAAAACCAATTAGCTAAAATAATCTAATTAGCTAAAATAACGTCAGGTCTTGTTTTGGTTATGTTACCAAAAGAGAAATTCTAACAGACGTCCTAATGAGCATCACTGGAGCAAGCAAATATTTTATTCTAAGCTAATTGCAGGTTTTAAAGTTGGAATATGTTATAATGAGTGTCTGAGAAGACAGTACAACATCCATTTTCAAAGCATTTAATGCATTTCCTTACAATTATATGTAGAGCTTTAAAATCCAAAGTAGAAAATTTGCTGTGGTGGAGGTTTTCCGGTGATCCACACTTAAAACAACAATTATCAGAAAACATCTGTAAATGAGCTGTTTAATTTAGGCTGTGTTCATTTATTGAGTCCTGAGCAACCTGTGGAACTGCATTATTATAGCACTGTACAGAGCAATACACTTTCAAACTTGTGTTCCTGCAAAGACAAATTCTGCATTCTTTTCTTTGCCTCATATGCTAGATTTTAGGTCGATGGGTAAAAGATTCTTAGAATTCGAAAGACAGAGAAGTCCTTATCATCACATTGGCTGGAACTTCAACTCAGACATTGTATAAGTTTTCTGAAAATATTGAAATCAGTAGCCTTTACAGAAAACAGGCCTATGTTTACTAATAAAGGCTGTGTGTTTGTTATAGACATATCTGACTTCAGTTACTGCTGTTTTGGATCCAGTGAGTGCAGGTGCACTCTGTAAATGCTAACATCAGCCTCTTTCAGAGTCATGTGTTGGTATTAGATCCAGTGCCTACACTCACAGTTAAATCTTAATCAGTTCTGTTTGTGGATAGATACCAGCTTTCAACTGAAATCAGCAGATGAGAACTCAGCTCCAGACGGAATGAAATCCTAAGGATGGAATTGAATGCAAAGCACTGATATTCAGAACGCTCTTATCAAGTATTGGATAAAAGAAAGTCACCACTACCATCTTCTCTGAAAGACACTTTTCCTGTTCATCAAGAACATAAAGTTACATAAGAAGTTGATTCCTGGAAGTGAGAAAAGCAGCTGAATGTCTGATATAAGAAGGAACCTTATCAGCAGAAAATGTGATGCTAGGGCCAAATAAGAAGGAGGAGTGAGAGCAGTTGCACTGTATGCCTAATTGATTGAACTTTGTAGCTCTGATTCTGTTTGGAGACATCTAAAAAACCCAGTCACCTTCTGGTGAAATAATTAATACCTGAGACCACAGAATATGACTGAAATAAAGAAAATTACATCCAGCTCTGGAGTGAAGCTTTTTAGGTAGTTTCATATCCACATTTCTTGGAGGAGGATGTAAACCACCAAGTCACAGGATGTTCTGGACAGAGATGCTCTGGATATTCTGTGAAGTAGCTGCTCTTTTTTGCAATGATCTAATAATGGAGATGAGGAAAAAAATTATTGGGCAGCCTCATTTCAGAATTTTTTGGAACTCTAGACTTGAATTATTATCTAATGTCAAACATATACAGAACAAAATAAAATTAAGAGCAATTTCTTTTAGACAAGTTGTTGTAGTTTAGGAATGATATTCTCCAATTTAATACTCCCACTAAAACCAGGCACCACTCCCTTCCTCCCCCTCCAACTACAGGCACAAAAGGCAAAGATCATGGGTTGAGATAAGAACAATTTACTGGAAACAGCAATGAGATAAGAAAATTAACAATAACAACAACAATATTAATTATAAAAGTTATAAGACAAGAAATAATTCACATGGGAAAAAATATAATAGACAATATGAGATGGCTCCCTCTACCATGATTTTTTGACCAGATGGAACCCATGTGAGACATTGGATTATTATATTAATTATTGGTTTGAAAGCAACTCAAGTGTGTGTGTGTATGGGGGGGGAATAGGTAAATTGAATCTCATGGAGGTGAGGTAATGCCTTATCCCATATGCCAGCCCCTACGAGACTCCTGGGGTGACCTTGGAGAAGCTGTCAGTCACTGGACAATAGAAGCATGCTTATGACCCAGCTCCTTGGAGTCTGCTTGGGCAACCCCAGGGCAGCTGTGAGTCAAAGGCAGCCTTGGGAGTGCTTCAACATACCACCCCCCGTGGTGGCCCTAACCCAGCCTTATATTGACTGGCATAGAGAGAACAACACCCCTCACCCTGCCCCGGAGGCCCAGAGTAGCCAGTGGGTTGGAAGTCCTGCCTGGAAGGGGTGGCCATAGAGGGCCGAAACACATAAAACCAGCAACATTTGGCTCCATCTTTGCTCAAGACCTACCACCTGGCCTGGTGGAAGCTGGACTTACACAGGACTCTCTGGTAGTAGCGATTTTTCTCTTATTCTTCTCTCTTTCTTTCCTCCTTCTTCTTCTGACGCTCTTAATATCCTTTCTTAATGTTTTGGGTGACATGGGACCAAATGGGTTGGATTTTACCAAATATGGGTTAGTATGTGCTAAGTCATAGTTTTGTGGAATGCTTTGTTTTGGTTGCATGTTGCCCTTTAAACTTTTGCCAAGTTCCCTTATTGTCTGCCTTATTTTCTAAAGTTTACCAGTAAAACTACCCTCTGAGAAAATGTGTGCAGCTTTTCTCCTATTCACAACCTCAAGATATTAAAAGAATCGACAACTTTTCCAAAGATTCAGTGGGTAAATTTTCAAAGTCTTCTATATTTTTAAAGTAAAACTCCTGGTTGAGCTTGTAGCTCTGGTCCTGGGGCCTTACCAGCCCTTTTTGCCCAGAAGAGTCCCTAATACCCACCTCCGGCAATGGTGTGAAGTGGTATAGAATAATCTCTGGATCCTAGCTGTGCCCCCTCCCAGCTACTGGAAAAAATTAACCCTGTCCTGCTGAAACTAGGACATTAGTCAAAGTTTTAAGAATAGTCTTCTTGGGAAATCTAAATTGCTAATTATTATTAAGTAACCTTTATTAAAGTATCATAGTTTTGTTGAAAAATAAGATTAGATGCTCGTTTAAAATTCTGTGCAGTTATAAAAGCTGCATTGCCGTATAGAAAAATATCATCATCTCTGAAAAGTGTTTTCCCTTTAACATTTATTTCTGTGATAAACATTTTTTTTCATATTCTGAAAGAAAAATTTTTGTTATCCTGACATTTTAAAAGTATAAAGACTAAACACTGAAATCATCAGATTCTTAGTGCTGCAGAATCTGTTTATTTTCAAGTCAGAGCTACATCTATTTTCCTGCTAAACAGATTCATAAATCTGTTTCTGCTAACTGTAAGGATTATTTCACAGGTAACATTCTGCAACTGCTGTCTTGATACTCACTTTTATATTGCTGTAGCCCATCAACACCTAATATTACTATGCTACTTTTATGTTTTTTCTGTAATAATTCAAAATGACATAATGAAAAAAGTAATTATAAGCATGAGAGCTATTTTACTCTACTTTTTCTAGTACAGACAACTTCCCCTGTGTGCACAACTGTAGTAATTAGTTCTGGTTTGTTTTCTCCCTCGTCTGGGAGTTAGCAGGAATTTGGCCATAACTAATAACTACATGATTAGTTTAGAATGTTTTAAACCATACACTTCTTTCTACTGACAATCCTAATAATATTTCTAGAGGCTCCACTGGGATTCTGAGTGCTGTAATCATGTTAATATGATCACAAATTACATTCTAGTAATCTGGCATTTATTAAAGAGGATTCCCATTAGAAGAATAAATGCAGCTAGTCACATACTTGGCAGATTTCAAGAAAAAGTAAGTGACTTTCTTGAAGTCTCCAACTCTTTCCAGTGGCTCATTAGTAGTTTCATACAAATATGAAATTAATTCAACATGTCAACACACACAGAACTCAAATGTAATTCCTATTTCCATGAGCATATCTAACACTTATTGGTAAAGATTTATTGTTTTAGGGGAATAATTAAATAAAGATTGGATTTGATGAGGTCATTCTCAGATTCATTTCAAGTCAGAACGAAAGATTTCATGTATCATTACTGCCATATGTCAGATTTCAGAATATGTAGCTAAGACCAGGAACCTTTTAGATGTAGAAAACTACAATGAACTAATGTCCTTGCACTAAAAGGAGTGTAGAATGAAAAAGTGAATACTGGTCACTTTATGGACTGGACATGAAGAAAAGAGAGGCTCAATGACTTATGTAATGTCAAGTAACAATGCTAGAGCAGGAATAGAAGCCCTCTAAACCAAAAAATCATTTAATCAGTGTTTTCTGAGAGCAATACCAATTTTAATGTAAGGTATATCATTATATATTCCTTCTGTGCAAATATAATAATACCTACGTCCTGAGACCCTCACTGCCACTGTCCAAGCTTGCTCGGCCCCGGCAGATGAACCTCAGGATTAAAGGGTGGGCTCAGTTCAGCGCACGCTGTGTCTCACCTAAAAAATCCACTGCACAGGCTCGAAGAGTTAATGACCTTTCCCAAATCTTCGCTCGCGAAGACTGGCCATACTTCAGTATTATTATTAGCTTGATGACTAGTAACTTCTGTTATATAGCTCATACCAGGTAGAAAATTGATGATTTTGATTAATCAATAAATCAACCAAAAATATTTTGAATAAATATTAAAAAAAATCTGGGTTGGATTTAATGTAAAAAATGAGGTGCAGTGACCAGGCTAACAGGCCCAGGCAGGACGGGTTTATGAAAGGAAGGTGAAGGGTCTGGAGCACAAGAGGGAACTAGAATTGTTTTGCCTTAGAAAAGGAGACCTTATTGCTCTCTACAGCTACCTGAACGGAGATATAATGAAGTGTATGTCGGAGGTGTATGTCGGTCTTCTATTGCAAGTAACAAGTGATAAGACAAAAGGAAATGATCTCAAGTTGTACCAGGTGAGGTTTGGATTGGATATTAGGGAAAATCTATCCACCAAAATTTTTATCAAGCATTGCAACAGGCTGCTCAGGGAAGTGGTTGAATCACCATTTCTGGAGGTACTAAAAGACATGTAGACATGGTAGTCTCAGATTTTTGGACTCAATGGTCTTAGAGGTCTCTTCCAAATTATATGAAAATTATTCTAAATTAAAATTAAATGAGGATTTTGTCAAGTAAAAAGTTGGATATTGTGAAAGTAAGAGTAATATTTTTACAGAAAATATTTTCAGTCTACATGTAGAAATATTTTGAAATTATATGGGCAAAGTAACACTGAATTCTTCTTGTACTACCATAGTTCATTGCTATTACACTACACACTACGCTTAATGAGCTATTTGATCACTCTTATTGAAGAGAGGAATCTCATCATTGTGGAAGCCCAAACCCAGCTTTCAGCAAAGGAAAACAAGAGCTGACAAGAACCTCGCGATCTGAAGGAGCTGGACCCTTCTCACAAGACCTGTTAAAGTTCTACCTTATGGATTAAGCCTGGCTCCAGCAGAAATCAGAAAGGACTTTTGAGATGATTGTATCAAACCATGTCTAAACCCCTGTAATCCCTCTATCCCCCATGTAATCCTACTAGAAGAAAAATTAACTATTTGGAAATTGCAGTAAAACATTGTGTAACTCCCCAATTAACATAGCTCATCCCCTTCATTAACATACAGCCCCAGATGCCTTTAAAATAGTGTTCTCTTGTTCAATAAACTATTCCAGTTTCCCCATACTGGGATCATGTCTAGCTTTTATTTTTTAGACCGCCACTCATCATACTTGGTCTTTAATGTTACAATGTCTTATGTTACTATGTCTCTTTTGGCACATGATCTGAGAAAGATTGATTTTAATTCCAGAATATATTGGTTTTTTGTTCTAGGAATCCTTTCAACCCTTTCTTCTTTTTCTTTTACTCCCCTAACCCTGTGGAAGGGCAAATAATCAAGAATATGACAGCCGAGGAAGTCGTGTTCCATGAGCTAGGCCTACTTGGCAGCTAGTGAAAAGGGGATGTGTTCTCCAGAGTTCAAGCAGAACCAAGACATTCCTGAGTTCTGCCCTGGCAGATGCTTTTGCCGTGGGAGAGCACTGTGCCTTTAGATAATAGGGTACTGGGGAATAATTCTGATTAAAATGAAATTACCTTTTACTTCTCTTTCCTCATAATTGATCCAATTACTGGGTTTAGAGTGTTGAAAAGAACTCTGAATATTTGAGGCAGACATGGACTAATTCTTCAGAAAATGTGCTTATCTGGAAGGAACTTGTATTGCCTCATCAGTTCAGAATGTCAGTATCAGCTCTTCTTCAACTATTATGCCACAGAGGGAAAGAAAATCATATAAACGTTCCTCCTTAAGCTGCTGAAATTCATCACCTTATTACCATATCTTCTAAGACAACAGAAGGATACTGACATACAAGACATGAAAACAACTTTTTTCTTTTATTTTAGGAAGCATAAGCTAAGTCAGTGCCACAAAACAGTGAATTAGTTATAGAATTACTCAAATACTCATATGAAGAGAATTCCTCTAATGATTCCCAAGATGAAACTGTCACCAGAGCAAGAAAGGCAATCATAGTATTGCACAGAACAAACAACAGGTATATACAATTCCTGTTCTTCACTCCCCATCATGTTTATTTATACACAGAGTATTCCTGCTGTCTCCAACTAGAGGAAAAAAACCCACAACACTTCCATCATTTTTGTAACTTTGGTAAGCAGTGACCTGGTGAGATTTTCCTGCTAGTTATTTCTCAGCTACTTGTGAAATTACTTCTTAGATGAGAGAATATAATGTACTGTTCCAGCACTGGAATGTGCCTATCTGATGTAATTAAATCCCATTTATCCATTTAGACTATGATTTAGCTTTAGGCTTTGCCACTTCTCTGAGAGTGGATTTTCATTTATCTTTTAAAAGAGTTGCAGTTTAGCTGAAGGTGTGATTTCCATTCTTCACTAATATTTCTAGATTTCATAGATCTATTTGATACATATAAACCGTAACATTTCACTGAGTCATCTGCAAGGTTGTTTCATACACATTTCCTCCAGAAATTAAATTTCTCAATATTAGTATTGTCTGTCCTTTATATATAAAGACCTCAGGAAATTAGAAACAAAATATAGATGAACAAAACCCAATGTTTCTGAATTGAAACTAGATTTTTTTAAGAGAAATTTTTGAACAACCTTGTTTGTTTTAAGTAATCACAGTAATGCTGCTACAAAACATTGATCATAAATATTAATTTCTTACCTTTTCCCCAGCAGGTATTTCTCACTTCTGAGTTTCCAGTCTTTTGTGATGCCTTTAGAATTACTGAGTAGATAGGTACCTACTCTGCACCAGCAATTTAAAATAGCGCTGCTATCATTAACTTCCTCAGAAATAAGAAATTTGTGGAAGGAGCAAATATTGATGAATATTGATGAAAATTTTTTTCATGTAATACTTATATTCTAAAATACTCCAAATATGTGAGGAACTGAGTAACTATTTCCCTTGTTCACTACTGTGGACTCATTTCAGAGCATCTAGCCTCCAAATTCTCCTCAGAAACTTTTTTCCTGAATGTTTCTTCTTTGCCTCGTACATATTTCCTGTATTTTTACAAACTGTTTGAGAACAATGGGCAATAAAACAACTTACACATGTATTTGTGTTGAACTAATTTGTGTTGAAGCTAATAGCTGCTTTTAGACAGAGGAAAATCCTTCCTGTGAATGGCATGAAAAATTTTGGTTCATTGTAAATGAAAAAGGAAAACCTTCATTCTAGAAATCCTAGAAACACCTCAAAACTTGCCCATAGACAACCAAACAAACCGAAAAAACCCACAACCCATTGACAAACTCCTCTCAGGAACAATTATTACAGCTGAAAACCGAAGTAAAAGCTACATTGAAGTGCTATTTGCACCTCTATGTCAATCCATTAGATACAAGAGGATGGCATTAAAAAAATCTAATTCTGTACATCTGATTCTGAAATTAACATTTTTCTTAAAATAAAATAATTTTCTTCATGTCCACTAACTTTGCTTGCTCATTTTGCTCCAATATATACCAGGTTTTCCAGTCCAGATGTATAGACAACAAATATGTACCAAACATTCTACAGAACTGTAGCAATGAGTGTGCTTTCTCATTGTTATACAGTGGTACACTAAAGAAACACTTTAAAACAACAACAACAACAACAAAAACAACTAAAAAATCTAAAAAATCTAAACCCCTAAGCAAAAAATGCTGGGATCTTTTTCTTCCACAGTAAATGATTTCTGGTCTGTATACATCACTTGTAGTTTCTCATTTTTTTGGTGTATATAGTGAAGCATTTGTTTCTCAAGTGGCCGTGTAGCAAAGGCAGACAGAATGCACAAAGCTAATCCAGTAGCTACCAATAGCTTCAGCTGCATTTCCTTTGTTTACAATGTTTTGCTGTGTGGTGTGTTTTTCTAATAAATGATAGTGCCAGCAAAAACCAGCAGAATGAGTTCCAGCATTCTGCCAATGTATGCCAAAGATGGTCTGTAAGATCTCTCCCTGTATTTTAAATATGGGATACTTTGGGGTGAACTACATATTGTGATAGATGATGCTGTATTTTTATGACAGTGACAAATTTGCATCTCTTCTGAGAAGCTAAGATAATGCTACACACTAGAATAAGATAAAAAAAATTGTATTTCAAATATCTCATCTGATTGATGTTCAAGTCTGCATGAAGCAACGAAGACAGCACTAAATCTTGTATGCTAAGGTTTTAAAATGAATAGAATCATATCTGGTTTTTAGAAATATAGACAATTTTGAGAAGGCAATAATTCAGTCTTCAGATTTGGGACTTTATTTTAAAAGAAAATATGTAAAAGAAAATAATATGCAAAAGCACACTTCAATGTTTCACTTTTTTTTTTTCTCATGGAGTAGAATCAACTTCAAAACACAACTTTTTTTCTGGGTAATTGGAACTATCACTGTACAGTGTCTGTAATTTGACATATCTAAGTAGAATGCTGGCAAACTTGTGAATGTTTAGAAGGAAGTCAAGTCATCCATATTCTAAAATAAATGGAATTATTTAAATGTTTAATAATATACTCAGGAAGAGCTGAACATATTATTAAACTTAAGTAAACAAAATTTACTTAATTGGGATCTAATTCTTGTAATATTGTACAAATCTTAAAAATCTGATATAATGAAGTAAATATCTGATTCTCCCTTATGGCAATGAAAGTAAAGTTGACCAAATAGTCTCCTCTCTGTCCTGTAGTAATTGAAAATCTAGCAAGTACAGACATTAGTTGATGCCATTGCTCAGACACAGCAGACACAAACACAAAGACCCATTGCACTTTAATTAATTTGAAATCTTAGAATTAGTACCTCAAGAATGTGATGCAGAGTTACAATGTGAAAAAAGTTTCACAGATTACAGCCCTGATTCACCTCTGAATATAAATGATGATAATTAGTTCCTGTGGCAACCACTTCTGCAAGTATTGTTTTCTGTGATGATAAACACAAATGCTTGATGAATTATTCATCATAAAGACCTTATAGACTGTTCTGTGCCTGCTTCTGTGGGTGAAATTACAACACTAAAGGCCTTGTAATATATAAGCAAGGAAGGAACCTCTACTTGACTGAAGAAGTGATAGAGAAGTTGCTTAAATGAAGTCTGCTAGCTTCTCATATGAGCATTCCCAACCTTGAGAAAGGTACAAAAAGATTTACTTAATCCATGCTTAAGTATGTCTCTAGGTTGGAGAGATACAACAGAACTGCGTTTTAATAGCCTTCAGTACAAGCCCATGAAGTTTCAATAACCGTAGTAGTTTGGATAATTTTAATATCAGGAAGTAGAGCAGATGCTCAGGTGATATAACTCTATATATTGCTTTACCAATAATCTAGCTACTCTGGATACCCTATTCTAGGTGTCATTTATCTCAGCATTTGAATTACACTGATCCAATGTGGAAGCCACATACATTTAAAATATTAATCTATTTCAAGGACAAACTGTCAAAGTTGAGCCCGTTGCTACTGCTTTCAGATTTCTAAGCATCTTTATACACATGCAAAATTTAGGTTTTGGAGCAGTATGAAAAAGACAAAACATTAATAGATGAAGATAAAAGTTCTTCACAATACCTGATTTTTCCCAAGTTTCCCTCAAATGCCCTCTAGACAGCCAGCATGACTTAACCAAGGGCAAATCTTGCCTCACCAACCTAGAGGCCTTCTGTAATAGCGACTAAATCAGTAGACAAGGTAAGAACTACAAGTGTCATCCATACAAACTTCTGAAAAGCCTTTGGCATGGTCCCCTACAACATTCTTTACCCTAAATTTGAGAGAGATAGATTCGTTGGAAGGATCAGTTCAACGTCCAGATGGAGATCAGTGACAAGAAGTGTTGTCAGACCAGAGGGGTCTGTACTGGGACCAATGCTGTTTAATATCTTCATCAATGACATAGACAGTGAGATCAAGGTCAGTTTTAGAGGAACACACTGTAATTCCTCTGAGGCATTTCACCAGGGTTTCCCTGTTGTATCCTAACACATCAGCAATACCAATCTCTTCTCTGCTATACAAATCGTCACCCCACTCCCCTGACAAATTTATTTGAAAGCTCCCTATCCAAGTCTGCCTGGCTCCTTGGTGAAGACCCTTTTGCCCCACTTGGTCAGATGAATCTTACCTGCTCACAACAGACCCACATTCTCTCACATAGATCCATGAACACATGAGCTAAAAACTTGAGTATGGCAACCATCACACTGCCAGGCATTCTGCTGTTCAATTCATCCCCTTCCTAAGTCTCTTCCTATGACTGGGAGGATAGAGGATAGAACATCACCAATGCTCCAGACACTTTTAACATTGTTCCAAGAAAGTTCTAAGTTGCCTCATCCCAGTATCATTGGACTGAACATGGAATAGTAGGAGTCGATGATAACCTGTAGGGTTCACCAACCTCAGTAGCCTATCAGTGGCGTCACAAATGTGAGATCCTGGGAGGCAGAAGTGTTCCCAAGAGAAATTGTCTGTATGGCAAATGGGTGCTTCAATGCCTCTCAGTAAGGAATCTCTTATTAATAATACTTTATGCGCTTCTCTGTTGGCACTGGTCCTAATGCAGATTGAAAGATGGACCAACTTTGCATAACTGGCTTCTCCTGGATCCTGTCTGTTACTCACATTCTCAACTGTCATTATCCGCATTCCCTTTTAGTGACTTTTCTCACCAATGGATCAGTATTGTGAAATCTTTCTGGAAGTTATTATAGGTAGCTTTAGATCTGAAAATGGAATTGTCATTTATGTGTCTTCTAATTTAATTTCTTTTTCTAGGACTACGAGATAGTTTCAAGTGGAAATTGTGGGTCTATAATTCTCCAGCAAACACCAGATCTTTATGAAACCTCTTTTTTTTTTTTTCCATATACTGTTCTTCTAATTTTGAAGCTAATTAAAAGGTATTTTGTACATCATAATTTGTAGTTTGATGGGTTCATGTTCCCCTAGCATTTTTTCAGTGAATATATTCAAGTGGTGGCACGTTACTATTACTTGAATTAGTAGCTTTGAGTACCTTCTATTGACACTTCTATCTGAAGTAATTCTTCAGATTTCTTCTCTTTTCTTTGCTGTAGAAACTCCTTAAATTTTCCTGTAGTAAACTCTGAAATTATCTTCCTTGAGGATGGGTTTTCTTACTTATGCTACTTTTTCATCTTAACTATATACTGGGTTAGAGCTAGCTTGTAGAAAGTTGTTTGCTTATTATAAGTTGAAACATTTTATTATTAGTTTTAATGCCTTGAGCATTTGCCTCTCAAAAACTCTAAAAGGTTCTTTTCTATTCTACTCATTTTGATATGGTTTCTACTTTTGAAGGGTGCTTTCTATCCACTAATGGCCTCTTTTAGGCTGCTCTCTAATCATGGTGAGGAATTATTTCCTTCTTTCTGTGGTCTTTTCATAGTCCATTTTGAATGGCAATCTACGTTTAACCTAAGCTTCTAATATTGCATCCTTCTGCAAGTATGCAATGAATAAGCATTTTATTCTTTCAGGTGAGTGATTTAATTTCTTTCTAATGCACCTCTTCATCTCCAAAGCTCAAAAGTAGAATTTTTTGCCTTCCAAGTGAGAGAAAGCCAGTTTTATGCACTTTTTTTTTTCTAATGTGAAGTGGCTTTTATATTCTAACATCTTGAACTAGCACTTAGCAGGATTAAATTAGGTATTTTTTCCCATGTGAGTTTTCCAAATAATTACTCCTAGAAACAAGGTACTATAGCTTTAAAATATTTAATCTTTATTGTGTCCTGATGTGTAATTTTTCTGACCTCTATAGTGCCAGTCTACAGTTATTACTTTGTTTTTAGCATTGGCAGATTATCGGATCTCCTGTAGTATTTCATGGTCCTTGTCGTAATCATTTTACCATGCCAGGGAAGCCATGCCAAGTCCCTCCATATATTGGAAATATTTCAGGCATATACAGAGTGAAACACTGGACCTACTGTCCTGGTCCAAACTGCCGTATTCAGATGCAGAGCTGCCTGAAATGGATCATCAAATAGCATAGATTGCCTGACCTCTCTTTATAGTCCCCATTTCCTCCCTTTCTTTTCCCTGGTTCTTCCCCCCTTACCACTCTCATCCCCTGTCAAATAAATTCTTTCAATTAGTTTTCATTTTTTCCACTGGTTCCAGCTTTGCTACGTGCGTACCCAAATTCGGTGTTTCTGGTAACGCTAAATCAGTGACCTTGGCAATGCACTGCAATATTGGCATGGTTATCCTGGTGCTGCTGGCCTTGAGCAATAACCCTGAGATTAGCTTGGTTGGTTAGAGCCTGGCACTAATAATGCCAAGGTTGTGGGCTGAATCCCTGGAGGGGCCATCAACTGAAGAGTTGGACTTGAAGATCTTTGTGGGTCCCTTCCAACTCAGAATAGTCTGTGAATCTGTGAATTGCACTCCCTGAGGAGTTTCAGCAACCGCTGCAAGGGTTTCAGAGGCTTACCCCTTTCTCAAGCTCCTCTTGCTCACTTGTGAGATCCAGATATCCTTCACAGAGTTGTCTGTATCTGTTGCCAGCTTTTCACAGTTGTCTGTTTTATCTAGTGGTTTTCTCATGTCATGTACAGTAGTTTCTCATGTCCAGTTCAATTAGCTTAACCTCAGTCGAGGGCCAAATAAGCAGCACAGACATCTGTCTACAGCCTTAATACTCCAGTAAAGCTCAGAGATATCGATGCTCTCCAAAGCTTAAAGGAAGGGCTTGAACTGCTCTCAGAATCAGATCTCTCACTATCTTGCATTGGTATATATTCATTACTAACAAGATTTTTTGGGATTGGAGAGTTTGTTTATTTGTATTTCTAGTTCCTTTATTTTCTCCGAAAGACTACAGAAAGTATAGACAGCCACAACAAGGTGAATGTCCTAACACTGTATGATTGTATCAGCTCATATCTAGCAGCACTTAAGGAAAAAAGATAAATAACAGAGAAAGAAATGAGGGAATCCTTGGCTGACACATAGAAACAATAATAAACTCAACCATCTGGACTTGAAGAAGAGACCAAACAAATATTGGATACTGGAATACAGGACTTCAAAGGTTGGATCAGATGGATCCTGAAAAGTAGCATGAGATATCATTGAAAACTGGAAATAGAGTTAATCAGATATGTCGAAAACGTAAGAACTCTTTGTCAAGAGCACTAATCAAGTGGAAAAACAAAAAAGATAACTGGAACTAGCTTGATCTTGTTCTCCATTTCAGACAAACAAAATATAGGAGTATTAATGCTTCACTGATACATTCTAGAACCTTTCGGGGTTATTTCATATCAATATAGTTTTGACTTCATTTGATTTCTAGCAAATAAAAGGTATTTATACCCTCTCATACCACAAAAACCAGAAATATCACTGGAAGCCTGTTGTGCAAAGCCAAACCCACACATCCAGGAGTCATAAGCTGCCCATGGGCTTAAAATTAAATTTTGGAAATGATCAAGTAGACACTGAAGTTTTGCAGGAGGGAATGCAAAAGATAGTTTGTATAAGATCACGGGTGTCATCAGATGGTTTTTTACAGCATTCTGTCTGACTGATATTTTCCTTATTATTTTTATTTTTCCTTCCAGTTTTCTAGTTCAGCTGATCCCTCATCATCTCTAATATATTTCCTTTCAGAGAATTTTTAAAGAAGATAAGCATAACTTCTTGGATGTGTTTGATATGTGCATTTGGCTCACTTCTGTTATATATTTTGTTGTATTCCCTTTGATTGTTTAAACAACGATATGCAAAAAGATAAACATTTCACTTGTAAGTGAAGAAAGACAAAGAAATGATGACTCCTGATAACAGAAGAAGCCACACTCCACACCATATGGCCTTTTGGAATATTGTCACAAAGAAATTACAAAGAATCTCAGGGAAGAACTTATTATCCTACTTTACTACATGCACCCCAGTCCATGATATAGCAGAGAACATAATGAAAAATTAGAGCACATTAGCTAAGAATTCAACATGAAATCTCTAATATAGCAAGAAGTAAACAACAATAAAAAGATCTAAAGGAAATAGTTTGTTATGAAGATTGAACAATGTTAATGACACACAATCAATCTATTCATCAGTGAGCTTTGAGCAGAATGAGCAGGTAAGTTTTGAGCAGGGGCTGTTTCATTTCATATATGGCTTCTTAAACTTTCAGATGGCAGTTATTTCTCCTAAAAATAAAGTATTAAAAATACAAGCTTCAGAAAACATCATATACTGCAATCAATACTTTGATATATGTACTAGAATTCATTTCAGGTTTAAATTTGTCCTCTTCATAACTGCATAGTATTATCGATTTATGGTCATATTGTGATCAACCAATATGTTCACATATTTCTTCTCCTGCTTACATTTTAGAACATGGAATTTCAGTTTGTCTGAGAAATTCTTAGTAGTCTATAACAGTGAGAGACAGGCATTTAATATATTTATTCTATTTCTTTTGTCTCTTCAAATGCAGCCCATTTTTAAATACAATCTTTTTGTAAATTTTTTTTAAGATATTGATTATATGTCCTTTGTGTAAGATCACTATTGGAAATATTAAACTAAATCAGTGTCAAAAATATTTGAGGGATACTATCTTCCTCTGTGTTCCATATCCAAGTTTTGTGATCAAACCGCAAAAGAGTCATATAATGTACACTTATCAGTAGATTATGCAATCAGTTCTTTGATTTTCCTTTGTCAGGCTACAGCATTTTAAATTCTTTCTTTTTTCATTTTTAATTTCCAATTTTCTTTTCAGTAAACTACTATGTGTCATTGCTCTTACAGTATTTTGGAATGTTGGTTAACTATACTTTCAGTGGCTACAGTAGCTCTGCAAACTAAGATTATAATCAAGGGAGAAACAGTCTCTCATATCTAACATCCTATAACATCAAGAAAACCTAAAAAAAAAAAATATGAGCATCATGTGGTTTGTAAATCTGTCTTCAAGTGTGTTATTCCATAAACTATGTTCCTGATATATAAACACACTGAGCAAATAAATATCTGTCATGTTTGCCATCTGTGCTAAACCCATCAATACCCCTTTACAAGAAAACAAAATCATCTCCTCTCCAAAGAAATTTACCAGGGTAGAATGTTCATTCCCTGAAATATTTATCTGAAAAGAAAAAGACAATATTTCTACAAAGGATTTGTTTTGTTGTTTTGTTGAGAGTTTTGTGGGGTTGGGGTTTTGGGGTTTTTTCCTGTTTGTACTGGGGTTTGGGGTTTTTTTAGAACTGAATTTTTCATTCAGGTCATGAAGCAGAATATTTTGGTCGTGTGGGTAGGAAATCTACTTTTTTTTTTTATTGTATGGCTTACTTTCATCAAGTCTGTCATTTGCTTTTTTAAATTCTACACATTAAAGCACATTGTTTTCAAAGTTATGGTATATAGAAGAAGTTTCTTGGCTGTCACCAAAATGCTGCTCAGCATCTTTCCTTGGTGCTCTTCATGGGCAATGTTGTAATATTTACTTGGTCTAGCATGCCCAATGAGTAAAAACGGATGTGACAGTGGAGAAATAGTTGGAAGAATGATCTCAAAGGAGTGAAAAAATGGGTAAGGATTTAGAATAGAAAACCATGTCTCTAATGATCTGATGCACACTGATTTCAAGAGGGAAAAGCAAGTGTATGTGGTAACAAGCCAGATAGTAGGTAATGGAGAGGAAAGAACTCCTGACAAAAGTGGATGTGAAATATCTAGATTACATCAGGTAATAAATGGACTGAAAGCAGAACTCTATCAATGGAGTGCACAAAATGTCTCCCATAAAAACAAATAGACTTTGAAATAATGAACTCTGAACACTTTTTAGCTTTATAGTGAAATCATAAAAATATCTGTGATATCCTTCTGATCTATTTATGAAAAAACCTGTATTTTTTGTAACACAGTTGCCTACAAAGATCACTGTAGTAAACCTTGTATTATTCCTTGAGGGTTTGGTTAGGTGGAGCTTTTGTTCATTTATTTGTTTTTTTCTTCTCTTTTGTGGTTGCAAGCAATAATAGAGTGGAACAATGTGAATATTTTCGTAGAAGATGGATTGAAGAGATGAGGTACAATTGTACTTCGATAACCTTCCAAAAAAAATACAACTCTCTTTTGATATAGAAGCCATTAGTTCCCTAGTTATAAGTCTTCCACAAAAGTCTAGCCATGACTCCAGTAAAAGAGCTGTCCTTCCAGATGAGCCCATCCATCAACTTTCTTAAGAAAAGCCATTTAATATATTCATCCTTTTCTCCACCTAACTGCACTCACGGATCTACTACCACAGCTCTTTGAAAACTAACCCATCAATCAATGCCTTAAATGATCTCTCTTTTCTTTACTCAGTGCTTAACCCTGTTTCTCCATTGTTTGCGCTATTCCTGCAGATGGGATGCTGAACAGCTGAACAAGTCACTACAAAAAGATGAAATAGGGAAACAAACAAACAAAACTAAAAAAACCCTCTTCAGAGTAGTGCAACCATTGCATCCAAATTAGAACCAGGTCTCCGGAGTGCCAGACCAAAAGACATGATACTTACGTGGGATAAAGAAACATATTTCACTCATCAATTCATAAATTTACTAATAGTCTTATTAGATTATTAATAGTCTATTAAAAATTATTACTATTCAAAGTACAATGATGAGTACAATATTCAGTACATTTTTTAATCTGAAGTTCTTGTAAATATTCTCTCTCCAAGAAAGGATATGTTGGTCATCATTCCTTCACCAGAACTCCTTTTCACAGATTATATAAAAAATCAGAATAGTATATTTGTCATTGTCACTTATTACAAGAGAATGTAGTTACTATAAAGCAATTATGTGTAAATTACATGTGACTTGAAAATCAATAAAAGCAGTAATATTGAATGAAGTATTATGGGAACAAGCAGGGTTTCTTATATTTACCAAGAAATTATGATGGCAGCTGTAGTTATACATTCTTCTCAGCTTATGGTTAATACTTCATCCTGAAAATGTCAAGTTGGTCTTGAATCTTGCAGTGTTCTCATATAGTAGGATTGTGCCAGGACTCCTGCTCTGTGCCCAGTTTACTATTTCACCATCTGTTAAAACATGAACAGGCTCCCCAGAGAAGTGGTCACAGCACCAAGCCTGACAGAGTCCAAGTGTTTGGACGATACTCTCAGGCACTTGATACGACTCTTGGGGTTGGTTCTGTGCAGAGCCAGGAGCTGGACTCAATGATCCTTGTGGGTCCCTTCGAAGTTGACATATTCTTTGAGTCTGTGATTCTGTGATGAAATTTGCTTCAAACTTTGTGACAGCCACCATAAGTAGAAACACTTGTTAGACCAAACACTAATCTAATAGATTTGTTCATCAAGCCTATTATTAGCTTCCAGTATCACACCAACTCAGAGCCTTATCTTGATTTTAAGTCCAAATTCCTCTCTATTTGTTTATGACAAAACTCCAAATGGTGTTCTTTCCTACCCCTAATGGAATGGAATAAATCCAAAAATAATTATTTCCTTTTAGGATTTTGTACAGCTGCAAGAGCAATATCAAAAAGAAGCCTAAGGCAAGAAAGCTGTTGAAAGTTGACCATAATGAGTCCTACTCATAGAATATTATCATGTATTTATCTTCAACAATATTCTCTTTCAGCAGGGTATAGGCTAGTAAAAACACTTACAGTGAGGGTCTCTTCCAGCTGCACTAAGACTGGAGAGGAAGTAAAAAAGAGTCAGCAGTGTTTTTTATCAATATGCATATGTTCAGTTTACAATATTTTGAAGTTCTGATTTTCATAAAGTGTTTAAGGAAGACTTCAGAAAAGTAGACCTCTCACAGAAGTCTCTAACTGCTGAGAGTAATCACTTCTATAAGACTGAAATGCTCCTTAATTGAGAGTCAAGGTGTCTGCATTGACTAAACAAGTCCCTACTAACCCAAGCCCTCCCTAGTCTTTGGGAACTTCAGTTTTGTTTTTTCCTCTTAACCTTACATTCTGACCAAGGAGAGAAAATTCCCTCTTGTTTCTGAAGAAAATACAAAAAATTTTCTATATGTATGTATGCTTCTTTAAAAGCATAGGACATAGTACTCTACATTTAGACTTTCAGACCTTTGTCTGGTACTTTACATCTTCAGGCAAGTGCACAGCTTGTTTTATGGACACTGTCAACTCCAGTTTGTTTCATAGCACTTTTTTCTGTCACAGTTTGCTTGCAAACAGACTGTCTTAGGAATGTATATTTGCGTCACTTTTGTTTAAATATCATAAGTGGTCTTTCTTTTATAATAAATTTTGCTGAGGGGAAATCATAAGTGACCAACAAACTTATCTCCTTCCTTTGCTCATTTTCAAATATCTGTTGTTTATAATTAAGTTAAAATGTCTGCTCACTACTTCTTTTAACCTGACATGCGATATATATTGCGACAGCAAAATTACAATGCTAATAGTATTTATGTGTCACATTTCTCATAGAAAAAAAATTATTCTTCCCCTCAACAAATATATTTTGAATAATTACAAGTTCTCTTTCAGATCTTTTTGTATAAAAACAAAGTTGTCAAGACTATTTATTTGTTATATATTCCTTCCCTTCATCACAAAGCATCCTCTTTCATATTTTGCAAAAGTTTTTCTAAGAATAAAAACAGTGCTCAATGGCTGGCTTGTGATGCTGTACTTAACATTTCCAGTAAAATTTAGCACTGTAAGTAGTATCTGCTAGTCTCAGTAGCATAGCACTCTGTAGACAATCCTTGGAAAAGAAGCTATGCAAGCAGGCTTAGGTTGTTTGTAGTGAACAGAGACGTGAATATACCAGACTGTACTTCATCACCTCAATGTGTGTATTTATTGTTAAAGTCACAAGGTGCCATTCCGACTGTAAGAATTGTTATTACCTATATTACAAATAGTTTACATATGTCTCAGAAAATTTCTATTTGAAGTTCATAATAAAATCAGTTCATTATAAACATGTTACAGTAAATACATGCGGAAAAAAATGGTTATCTAGTGTAGCAATTTTTTTTTGTAGATTGTTGTTGACACTATACTCCATCGCAATGTGGTGTCTATTGTGATTTCTACAGTATTGGCTATGTGCAGCTGACAACTGTTTATATTCTAAGAAAAACAAGACTATCAAAGAAATAAAACTTGAATTTCTTCGTCAACTTCTCACAGCTTCAATACTAGGAATATATAGAGGAATGAAATGTTATCCACTTAGGCAAACACAATAAAAAAACAAAAGCAGACATGATAATGTGACCTGTATCTTAATATGTATCACAACTTCTGTAACCTGCCAAAAGAACCAAAGGAACCTCAGAGTATCTTGGAATACAAAAGTCTGTGACCTTTCCATTTCTCATCCCACATCTTGCCTGAAGCCTTTGTGAATGGGAGAGATAAACAGAAGATTCATCAGAAGTCATGAACTCTCTTTTAACCATTTTAGTGTCAGATACCAGAAAATATGAACTCCATATGAATGTTCTTTTACTGATACTCAGGGAAAGAACAACAGTATTCTGATGTTCAGAGAGAATTTCTGTTTCAGTTTGTGCCCATTGCTTCTGGTTTTGTCACTACCCAGCACTGAAAATAGGCTTGCCTTGCCTTGCCTTCCCCTTCCCTTTCCTTTCCCCTTCCTCTTCCCCTTTCCTTTCCCCTTCCCTTTCCCCTTCCCCTTTCCGTGACTGTACTTCAGTCATAAATCTGGAACCAGTTCTTCAATACCTGTCTCTCCTCTGACAACTATCTGAAGTATCTTCAGAGTCTCTGTTTTATTTCTTGGAATTTTAGTTGAGTAATTTACTTCTAGATTGAGGTTTTTAATCTGTAAATTTCCAGATTAAACTGTGCTTGCCTCAGTAAACACAAAATTACTCAGTAGCTAGCCTGTTCTCTTCTTATAGAAAATACTATTAATTAATGTGATCCTTGTTCAATGTAACTTTACAATTATAAACTGCTTCTATATCTGTCTTGCGTACCAATACTCATCTAATTGTGGTCGTTTTAGTTTCTTATGCAATCTTGAGTAGTTCTAAGGAATTTTTTATTAGTCCAGGATCAGATAGTGTTGGTCAGTGTTGGTCAGTACTGGCTGAACTGTAAATTCAGGATACTTGAATTAGATAACATTAAGTTTTGTTCCTTCTCTTAAAAAAGGGAAGGGAATGCAACTTTAAAAATGTGTTATTTAATAATATTGAAGTACTGGATTTTTTAATCGGGTTGTCTCCAACTGATTTTAATCTGTTGAAGAAAGTTGGTTGTTCTGAGTCCAGTAATTAACAGATTCTTAAAAGTGTTTATAAGATCAGTATGATAGTCTGCATATTCTGGGATGTCTTAATGTCTGTCAAACCATTCCTTTTAAGATTTCATTGTGATTTTAACCACAAACTAGAAAGTCTGGCATATATGTGATGTAACTGAATTTTCAAAAGTTTTACATCAGGCCTCAAAATATAAATGTGTATTTTCAAATCAGAATAAATATATTAATCCTATGTCTGAAGATTTCCTCATGAAAAATGTTCTACATGAACTAAATTACTGTACTCATGAAGAATCCTGCACCCTATTTAATTAATCTCTCTGTTTCCTGAGCTTTAAAACCTTTAAAATTACTACTAAAAATCTGATGATTCTAGGTCATGGTCTCTATGACATATTTCTTATGCAACATAGAATAAAAAATTGTCAAGGTTGGAAGAGACCTTTAAGATCATGAAATCCAACTATCGACCCAGCATTACCATTGTAACACATAAACCACTAAACCATATCATCCAGGACCAGATCCAGATGCCTCTTAAACACCTCCAGAAATGGTGACTCCATCACCTTCCTTGGCAACTATTCCAATGCCTTACCACTCTAATACATGAGTTATCATGATGCCTGTAAATATTCCTTACAGAAAAAAAATAAAAAAAAATCACCGCCCCCACCAAATACAGAACAAATCTAAGCCACAGCAATATCCTTCAGCTCAAGTCAAAATTAACGAGTCTTATATCTACATGCACTCATTGAGTCTTGTTCTTCATTAACATTTAGCATTTCCCAGATGATCATACAGAAGTTTAGTAGGTAATCTTCTTTTATCACCAGGTGACTTGCCAGCAGGGATCTGTGCAATCTCTCTACTATCAGCCTTTTTGATTTTTTTTGCAGAAAAAATAAAATATTTCAAATATTTTTTTCATGGTTTAACTTAACTCAATTTCAATCTTTGCAATGGAGGTAGAATAAAAGTAAGGTCGATATGCAAGAACTATATTTCCATAAGGTCTGGAATGTGAGCTGTTAAAATTCATTGAGTGAGGACAGGACAAAGAAGGAAATTATCACTGTGGATACAAGAAGGAAACTATTCCTCCTGCCTCTTCTCTACTCTGCTTTATTGGAACATGCGCTTTTTACTTAAAAGATTTCATTTTACGATGTACAAAAGTGAATTCTCTCCAGTAAATGATGAAAAGTTTGGTCTGAGAAATGTACTGTGTAATGCACATCAGCAAAGAGAAAGCAAAATAAACCAATTCAATAATGGAGATGGAATGGTCCCCTGAAAAGAAGGCATAAACTAGTTCACTTAGTTTTATGTGTCATGTTGGTGATATTCATCTGTACTCCAGAAATAAGTGTCTTAATCTTCCTTCTCAAAACTAAATAAAAAATTATTAGATTTATCAAATTAATTTAGGTAACTTGATTCTCAGCTCTGCAGTGCCTAAAGCTTAGCTGACATAAGACTTTGCATTAAAAGAACAGCAAAGAAAAAAATGTTTTGGCTGTGATTTCCAGCATCTATCAGCTACTAAAAAGCCTGTAAGAAACAACAGATTTTCACTATTTTGCTGTGTGCCTCTTTGAAAAACTGGGTGAATCTCAAACATTGTGATTGACTTAGGCACATAGTTTGCTATTTTAATCTAAAAGAGTGTTTTGCATAATGGCCTAAATGGCCTGTTATTGCTGCTTGTCAGGCCTCTGGCGCTTTGTTGCTTTATGCAACTGACTGCCCTATGTGTGCTTTGAAGCTGACCTTGTAATCAGAGTGAAAAGTATTTTAAATCTTTCCCACTGATGCTGGGTCATTACAAAACCAGGTGGCAAATTTCATGGATACCAAAAGGTGAGTAGAAAATAGCACTACTTACCAAGGAGTGAGTTTAGTGTTATTTGTTTAATGTAAAATATATAAGGAGGAGCTTGCAACAGTGAATATTTTGGCTAGATATAAGGAAAATTAAATCACAGAGACAGCAATGCAACAGAGTATGTGGAATTTCTATCCTTCTAAATATTGACAATTCAGCTAGACAGCTGAGAAACCTTACCTAACTTCAAGCTAGCCTTAGTCTAAGAATACAGACTAGATAATTTCCAGCTGTCTCTTTCACCCTATATTATCCCATGAGTCAGAACAGGCTTTCCACAAAGAGGTTTCAAACCTTAAAATATTTGGGTTTTGGATCCTAAATGGCTTTGGTAGGATTTAGATGCATGGTCAGGAAGAGCTTTGACCTTAGGTGTCTAACACAGCTTTAAATCCTTAAGTTTTAGACAGGGCTTTTCTAACCTGTTCTACTGAACAGCAGAAGCCATACTATAACTAAATTGCAGCTTAGGTAGTCTAAGAGTCAATCTAAACTCTGGGTTTGTCTTTAAGGTCTATAGTCACTAAAATAAAAAAAAAAAAACAACCAAACAACCAAAAAAACCCAAACCCAAAAAACAATACATACACATATACACACACCAAATCAAAATCTAAATGAAAATAGATCTCCACAAAATGCATTAGGAAAACTTAGTAGTGATTGCTATAGCCATACAGTTGTATAGAAATACACCCAAGATAACCAACCAGAAACAGAGAAGAAATATGTCTGTCATCCTTCCTCAGATATATACTCCAATTCTGGATTGGGAAAGGGTACCCATTTCAGCTATTTCTTGTCACATAAAAGTAAGCTTAAAAAGAGAAGTGACTATCACTTTTAAAACACAGCAAAGGAGGACATGTTAGAGACATTTTTAGGGTGTGGAAGATTTAAAGCTGATGTTCTCTTTCCTTAGAGGATTGAAATACATTTTTAATTTCTTAGACTATTTCTCTGACCTCTTATCAATGGCTTTATGATTTATTATGCCAGAGAGAAAATAAATATGACTGTGTAGCCATATGGATACTCTGTTTATGCCTGCTTATGCTTCTGGTTCCCCAGATGTGGTAGACATGTGGCCTGTGAGTTCTTCTAAGACAAGTGTGTATATATACATATATTCATAGAATACAAACTTAAAGGAAGGTTACTTTGGAAAAGCAAATTATATTGTTACAGCATATTATTTACTCAACACTATTTTCCCTGGGCTTGAAAATTTGTGAATTACTGGTTTACTCACATCTTACTCTAACTAGATAAAATGAAAAGGAGAGTTCTTCATTAGGCAAGAAGTTATAGCAACGCTTTTATTCAATTATCAGAAAGGAATAGAAAATATCCTAAGAATTGTGTTAAAAAATCGTTGTTTTTGAAAAGTAACATTATGACATGAAATTCTCTCTTGCATATGAAATGTTTTTCTAATACAGATGGTTATTAGATGATGTCTGTTTGGAATAAACATTTTGCAATCAGAAGGACCGGATGTCTTGAATCTATGAGTCTTAAAAGTCGCATAGATTTTAGCAGATCTCTGGCATACATTATGTGGAGAATCACACAGCAAAACCCAACAAACACAATAAAGATAACATTTGTAGGATATTTTTGTTATATCACCCAGCCAATTTTCAAATGTGTCCAGGAACTGCGGGTCACATCCCAAGCTTATTTTTCCACCCACTTCAATATTCTGTGTATCACACTGCAGTTACTCAAGAGGTTACTAAAGAAATTCAACAGATAAAAAATCTAATAGCTGTTTATCAATTTATACCTGTCAGATCCATCTTCCGATCTGATTGATATCAAGTACATACCACAATGGGGCCTCTAGTGGTCTAGTGGTTAGGGTGCCGGACTCTCACCGCTGCAACCCGGGTTCGATTCCCAGCCCCCCGGGCAGATGGAGCTCGTTAGCCCTGTAAGGCAATCCATCTAAGAGAAGGTCACTCTAAACAAACCTACGTTCTGAGGACCTCACTGCCACTGTCCAAGCTTTGCTTGGCCCCGGCAGATGAACCTCAGGATTAAAGGGTGGGCTCAGTTCAGCGCACGCTGTGTCTCACCTAAAAAATCCACTGCGCAGGCTCGAAGGGTTAATGACCTTTCCCAAATCTTCGCTCGCGAAGACTGGCCATTATATATATTATATTATATATTATTATATACATACCACAATCCAGCGGGAACCCACAAGCTAAAATTTGTTTCACCTTCTTTAATTGCTGAATAATAAAACTCATGCAGTTTTAACCCTGAAAGGACATTTACAGTTTATTTTAAAAGGTTAGTATTAGAAGATGAGCCTTCATGTTAGCTAATATTAGTTAGTACTTTTCAAAGTATACTAATCATCTGCAAAACTGAGTAAAAACACTATTCAATGTCATAATGATGCTTTTTTTTTAACTTTTGTAGATTTTATAAGTATTTGTGTAGTGAATGTAGATTTTAATGTAGCTGTATTATATCCCTTACCCTTAACATAGTAGTTACACGTTTACCCAACCCCTTTCCCCATTTCACATCGAACTTTCTAAATTCCTTAGCTTGTTTAGACTTCCCTCAAGGTAGACCTTTTTTCTATTTAAGAACATTTGTATGTTGGCTTGAACAACAAGATGCATCATAGTCAAAGCATCCTTCAAAACCCAGAACTTTGGAGCAGCTTCAAGGACTGGACGTGCTGTGACAAAGAGGAAGATGGGGAAGAGGGGTCCCAGAGCAGAACTGGGGGTGGACAAATCTGGGATTGGATGGACCTTATTTTAAAATCATAGAACCGCTGTCTAGAGGCACACGTCGTGGATATTCCCTGGGCCTCAGGCCTGTGATTAAAGAACCTGCTCTCTTTATCTTATCTCCTACACTAACCTGGCCTGGAGTCTTTTTTGTCTGCGGTCTCTTAAGGCAACAATAATAATCATGAGTTTTCAGACAAAAATGCTAGTCTTAGCCTCTCATCTAGTTGTCTAGAGCTAGTATGATCTTCCATTATCAATAGATAATATCCAATATAAACAGGTTCATTAGCTTGAAATGAACACTTTGTAGATCAGAACAAAGTATACTAACTGATTTAAACAATGATGCATACTATACTAACTATCTGAACAACACCCACAAATATGTATTAAAATAAAACCCCCAAAATCGCCAAATCCCAAGGTATTAGAAGATTTAGAAATGCTACTTCTACAGGCTGGTCATGTCCCAAAGCTAAGCACATTAGTCTTCCACAGTTCTCTGTCAGACTAGTCAGGACAAAGAGGATGGGAGATGCTTATGTCTTAAAAAATGACAAGTTCTGGAGTAAATTAATAGATGTTAGGAATTCACTGTCTGTGTCTCCACACATCTTTTGCCTACTCAGTTTGCATACAGGAGACATAGTGACTTAGTGTCAAGTAGGTAGCAGGAGGTCTGTGTCTAGCTGTCATTGTCAATAAATCCTTAGTAAATGTAATATTGTTTTGTCTCGGGAACGGAGGAAGGAGAATTCTGTGCAGTGGCACCTCTGATCATAATTCCCAATGCTTTCTTTTGCAAGATAGGAGCGTCACATGAACAAGAGGTAATTTTAATGATCATTTTATCATTATTATTGCCCAGCCTTAGTTTCATGTGTTTGTCACCTTGCGTCATGGTGCAATGGTGCATCAACACCAGTGCTTCACACTTTAAGACTTTTTTACAAGACTATGTACTAAGGAAAAAGCTAGTACAAAAATAGAGTTACTTAGTGCAAAATACCAGTTGATTTAGAATTGCCGTCTTTCTTATCAAGAGTGGCAAAAGCTCATGTATTTGCACCTGATGAAGAACTTGGGACAAATAAGGTCACCTGACACTTTGATTGCAAATATAATATACTATCCTGTGCTGAGTTAATATATATTCACAGCAAAACATGTGTCTACAGTCATTTTTTTAATCTTCACTCAAATAGCCTGCAGCTGTTGAGCACCTTTTTCAAAGACATACTTTACAGCATCTCTTTAAATTTTAAAGAGTTCTTTACTTATCACATTGTTATTCCTGAAACTTGAAATTCAAGCAGTCCATTTTTCCTCATACTGAATTACTATCTACTCATACATGCTGTGCTGTTGATTTAGAAATTAATAGTATGCAGCAATTATCTTCTAGTTGAAACTATGAAATGGTAACACACCACATAAAATACGTACAAAATGAATTAATTTTCCTTTGGAAAACTGTAATCCCCCTTGGAAAATTTCAATTGCTAGCAAATTAGTTTTGATAATTTTCCTTTTCACTGATCTTTTCTTATTATTCTTTGCTGTTTTACACCCTAACCCAATATTTTTCTTAATTTTTTGCCTGACATACAGACATCTTATACCTATTAATTGGAAGTGCTTCGTTGCAATAACCTTTTGAAATATTGGCCCCATTTGTTTCTATAAAACTCAGACTATTTATCTGGAGCTGGAATTGGAAAAAATCACCTCTTTAAAAAAAAATTTTCTTCTGCTGCTCCAAAAACAATGGAAATGGTATTAGTGGGAAAGAGGTCTGATGGAAGAGAGTCAGGGACTGCTACATTTCCTCCTACTGCTATCTTTGTGTGCTAGTTTTATGTGGGGCTCCCAAAAGAAAATGCTCAGGCTGAAACTTCACAAGAAAGTAGCAAGAAAAACAAGACAGGAGTTTACATAATCACAGAGTCCTGTCCTTATGACAGCCGTAATGAGGGAACTTCCTTCTTTACCTCTGCAAGTAGCTGTGGGAAGTCAGAGAATGTGGTTTACACTTGGATGGGGAACAACAACTACAATAATAATAACAATATTAATAACAATAAAAATCTATTAAAAATACGTATCTGACTGTGAGAAACTTATAGACTTTGCCTTAACTGACAGGAAATTTTCTTATTGAATATGCTTGACTAAGTTTTTAAATTTAAACTTGATAAAATCCAACTTCCAGTTGGAGTAACCATGGCCATTTCAAAATGAAAGATACTTGTGGCAATATAGATAGCACTCTATTGATTAACACAATCATCAGAAATGATGAAAACTGATCTTTCAGGCTGTTGCTAATGACAAGCAGAGAAGAGTTTAAAAATGGCTTCCTTTATATGTGGTGAACCCCTTGGTATGATTTAGGTTGAGTAATTTTTTTCTTTTTCTTATGTCATCGAGCTCAAGCTATGAGCAAAAGAGCATATCGGCGTGAGCTCAAGAGCAGTCAGCCCAACTCTGGTCACAAATTAATAGTTTCCTGACAGGATCTGAACATTTGGGGTAGGAAACTGTCTAAAGGCCTCAGTGAGGAACTGCTCAGTTATTTTAATTCTCATTTCTACCTACCTCTTTCCCCTATTATTTCTATTTTCATTTTATTTTTTTATCAAGTTACTCAGCCTATAATAAAACACTTTTTGTTTTTCTTCTGCTGCTGAATAATTTACACCATACCATATACAAAACTGTTCTACAAGGAAGCAGTTGGAAAAAGAGAGAGACTGGCATGTATCACTATATTTTCAGGACAATTAATTTGAACTTCATGATGTTCTAACTCTATATCTGTTACATTACCCTTATAAATCTATAGCAACTATATTACCTTTGGCTTCCAGAAAAGAGAGCAGATGATCATGGGAATTTAGGCAAAGAAATATGTCAAGATCAGAACGTAGAACCATACCTCACTGTAACTACAGACAGTTGTGGAGCAACTGCACGAAGTGTCCTTGCAAATTTAATATGTGCTGAATTTTTCTCATTCTAAATTGTGACTTCGAACAAGACTACTTTATGTTTTCATTAGAAAGTGTTTTACTTTACATTCCTGTAACTGATGTTCTTTTATTGTGCATTTTATTGCCTTTTCAGTAACTACGGTCTTTAAAATATAGAATGTTGAACTAAATGCTCATAAATACATCTATGGAATATACTGGTAAATTCTATGTCGTCTTGAGTGACAGTATTAGAGTGTCAAGTTCCCTGCAAAAGTTGTTGTTAAAAATACAGTAAAATAGATTCATAAAACACTTGCATATTTTTCACATCATATTTATAGTTGAAAGACTGAACATTTTAAACTCTGTGAAGGGGGAATACATGTAGTTATTTGATACCTGGCCAAACTGAATGTTCTTTTCTGAAACTAGATTTCCCTTTACTATCCTCAATATTAAAATATAATTTTAGAACTGCACAAATGCTAGAAAGTTAAGACAAATGGTTGTAAATGATACATGAGTTCAAAATTTTTGACAGGTATTTAAATAAGGAATTTTAGATAATGAGTTAATAGTGGTGGCATTTCTTGTTAATCATAAATTTGATGATAATGAGCATAAATCCTGTGAGAATTTTGAAAAGGTGCTTTTGTTATGCTTCTGAATAATTGCAGCATTAATTTTTTATTTAGAGCTATCTGAAGCTCACTCCTGTCATTGCTAGCAATTATTGAAGATTTTCACCTATGTAATTAAAGTGAAATACTAACCCATCAGTAACTATAAAGATAGCCTCAGTATGAAAACAACCTGACATTTTATGATTTATTTAATAATACCAGAATACCAGCATAGTGTTGCAAACTATGTTCTCAAAGTTCTTCAATTATTATCATTTGAAATAACTTCCATTGTTCATTGCTGAGCTTGTCTGATACCTCCCTTTTTTTTTGAAACAACAACATAAAGATATCACAACTTTTCTTTCCATATGTTATAACCTTTTCTTTAAAAATCTGTTTGGATTTAATTCTTCACTGCATTTCTGTGCCGGGGTAAATTGTATTTATATGTAAAAATTCAAAACCAATTTGTGAATATATAACTTTATTTTATGAGGATTATAGGGTTGGGGTTTGTTGTCTTGTTTAGTTTTGTGTTTGTTTGTTTTTTCTGTCTTTTTAATAAATTGTAACAATGCTGTATTTCAAAGTAGCAATTTGACATTTGAAAGAAGGGATTTCTCCCTGTTGGCTCTCCTATGAAAATCTTCTTAACTGTAAATGGGTCATTGCAAGAACACCAAGTTCAATTCAAATGTATACCAGCAAAAATCCAAAACAGAGATAACTTCCATACAAAAAGTATTTGCTTTCAGTCCAACTCATGGTTGAATACGTGGCTATTTTCTTGGAGATATTGATTTACTGATATAAAATACAAAAAGATAGGATCCTTACTTTATTTCTGATCCAATTCCAGTGAACTGATGACAGAAACAAAATAGTGAGGACTTTATAACTTTTTCTTATCAAAAGAAATCTTTGAAAACACAGACTGCCATTTTTGAACCAATCATTTGAAAGTACTTGCTACACTCTCAAAAAAGGTTACAAACATAGAGAATAACATCAGAATGAAAGTTGATTTTCTCCTTTTTGTTTTCTGGTTTTGAGGAAATATGGCTCAGTGCATATGCTTTGCTGTAGTGCAGTATATTGTTACTAATTTTATGGTTTGAGGGATTTTATTGCATCAGAAATGTGTACTCATTACCCACAGAGATGCTATCCACTTAAGCATTCATGTTATAGCTAACAAGAAGAAGCAAATCTCTTTCCCATCCATCTAGGCTTCATTTATTGGAGGTTGGACTAGATGACCATTAGAGGTCCCTTTCAGCCCAAAACATCCTATGACTTAGTTTCCTCACAATTTTTTACAGAAACTTTCTTTTCTGGTAAGGATAGAAATATTTAAATAATGTGGTGCATTTTTTTTTTAAATAATCGACATTCCACGGGTCTATAGATGATTCTTTTCTAAAGGAAAGCAGAAACTTAGTAAGTTTGCAGGTGAACGTCTAACATACAGCACCTATTGGAGGGAGAAGCAGCACCTATTTTTACAAAATGTGTGTTATGTACAAAAGCTCAGAGTCTGACTTATCCCCCAGAGTAAAGGTGATACGTGATGAAAAATGGCTATTGGTGACTACACTGAGGAGGACAAAAAGGTCAGCCATGACAAATGTTGCATTCAATAGAGAAAAAAACCATATTCTTTCCTTCTTCCTTCTTAAATGTGATCTGGTTTGCATTAATGAACATGGATTTAATGAATTTTCACACCATACTCTGTGACATTTAGACACTTGGAGTGAGAAATCCTGAATAAAAGCTTTCTCCTGTGGAATTTTTGATTTGTAAATATTAGGAAAATTATCACTTACAATTATTGTAACAAAAGTTACAAATATACTTTGCAAGAATCTTCAGTAGATGGTGTTCATAGTAAAGGAATATTTGTGGGAAACTGCATATTTTTCTGCAGATAGGTTTCATTGTGATAATACCTACAAGAAGACGTGATAATATATCTTGCCCCGTGCTTTAAAAGTTAGGTTGCACAGTTAATTAAATTTTTTTAATCAAATTTTGAGAAAGGAAATTTCAAAGCAGGCTATCCAGTAAAAAAAAAAATATTCAGTGACAAATAAATGAAGATCAAAATACTTAGGAGTGATGAATAGAGAAAGTATGGAGCATATTCTCAGAATATTAGTCCCTTGTTAAGTTGTTTCAGGAATGATGCCTATAGATTGAGACACTCAAGAATCCTAGATATTTTGAAGCATTATTAGTTATTCTAACATGTTCATCTAGGAATCTGAGCAGACACATGGGGAAAGACTGATGCATAAGATTCACTTAGTATGCATGATGTGGTCTCAAAGCTGATATATTATGGCTATTTGATGTGATAGGCTTAAGGGCTTTGCTGGAAGGATATGTTATATTTTAGTAAAAAAAAAATGCATCATAGAAATTCCTTACTATATTCAATACCTACCAACAGAATGAAGAATCAAGCAGGTAACTTTACCCAAATGAATCTGTTTGCATATATCTTTATTTTTAGTTTGCCATTATGAAAACATACTGTCCTATTCAGGCCAATTGTCACATTTTTAACTAAAAGCATTTTATAAAATAGACAACATTACTGTGAAAAATAAGTTTCTTTGAGTTTCACTAACAATGTAAGTTTAATTAAGCATGAAAATATTTATGCGTAGCAATAATTAACAAAAATAAAATCATTAAACTACAATATTTATGCCTGAATTACTGCTAGTTGTTTTTACCAATGTATCAGTTTTATTTTATTGCCATCCACAGCATTCCTAGTTTGCATGTGTTCCATTCCCAAATGCTAATAATATAATTTGTCAAGCTCAGAAAAAGCAATTTATGCCCTTTTTAAGACATATTTAATTAAGTTATTGTAGTAGACAGTGGAGCAATAATAATAAGTATTTGTGTGCAATTGATTTCAGTAGAATAATTTTGTAAATACTGAAATTACCTTGATCTTTACACTCTCAAGGTTA
This sequence comes from Lepidothrix coronata, assembly GCF_001604755.1. Lineage (NCBI taxonomy): Eukaryota > Metazoa > Chordata > Aves > Passeriformes > Pipridae > Lepidothrix > Lepidothrix coronata. The sequence continues at coordinate 6,575,597 of NW_016690195.1, forward strand.
CTGCAACAGTTTCAAATATAAGATATATTTTAAAAAATTCAAAGTTTCAGATACAGAAGCAAGATAAGCAACCACATCTAGGTAGTATCTGGAAGAGTACTCATGAGCTTCACTTCTAACTCCTCTAACTCAGCTAATACTGTTGCACATAGTTCTTTGAGTTCTTAACTGTATAACCTTCATATTATGAAAGAAACTAATGGTCTTCAGTTTCCTTCCTTCCTTCCATTCTTCTTTCCTTCCTTCCTTCCTTCCTGCCTTCTGCCTTCTGTCTTTTCTCTTTTCTCTCTTTCTCTTCTAGTAATGTGAGTGCGAAAACAAAGAAGGGTGAATACCTTACTTTAAGAATGAGGAGTAAAAAAAAAATCTAAATCCAGTGGCTACTACCTTGTTCACTTATCATGTTCCAAATAGTTAGAACTGGTGAATAAGGACTGACTTCTCTATCTGTTCTAGATTTTATGTGAAGCTAAATATCAAAATTCTCGACAAAAACTGTTCTCATTTTAGTTCCTTTTTCCCACAGTTTTAAAAACCTGGACAGAATTTTTCCATTTTATGGTCTTATAACAATTATAAAGTGAATTTTCAATTTTTTGATCCAAAGGTATAGTGTAGTATTAAGCTTTCTAGATTCCCCTAAAATACTGGTATTGCACTTATTCAAATTTGATTAGAAAAAATAACGTTGTCTATTAAATGTTTTATTTCCCTATTACCACAGTTGCTTCTATTTACATATCAGACTCTAGTATAATAACAGCAGTGCTAAATTTAGCAATTTATATCTTCTTATCACAGAAAAAATTAAACCCTAAACATTAAAAACTTAATTATTTCTATTTGAGACATAGTAAAACTAACTTTATTAGGGTAGGGATTTTTAGTGGGTAAATGACTAAAGGAATTGTGCTTAACCACAGAGAGCAGTTATGGAAATTCATTTCATGACTGAGACACCTTATTAATTATACTATTTATTTTTAAATGGAATAGGCACACATGAATTAGACTTCATAATGCTTTTAGTCTGGACCTTTACCACCAAATGAGACACAGAATATTATAAACAAACAAACAAACAAAAAAGAAAACTATTTATGTACTGCTTGTAAAAGAATGTAAATATTAAAATTTATTATACTTACATCAGACCAAAAGTTTAATAGAAATAACACCCCAATTCAAAATGCCTGAAGGCATCTGCTAACTTAATTGTAAAATTTCATTACATAAGACAAAAGAGCCATACCTTTCCATGATACATTTTAAATGTTGGTATTTTTTTTTTTCCTTAGGTACCAGGATAATGATTTTCCAGTTATGGAGAATGTTTCTGTGTAAATAGACTTCCTTGAGGAAAATAAGAAATGGCTAATAAACAAGCTTGGCATTTTCAAAGGCAACTAGCACAGCTTGAAATTAGATATGCAAATTAGCAATGCTCCAATAAATTGGTGGTTGGTGCACAGATTTTTCTCTCTAGAAATACAAAAAGCCCAATCCAAACCACAAAAGGGTTGAATTTATGCTTCATTTTGCTTTGAATCAGTCTAAAGATTTTAGCATTCTACTCATGGTAAGTGGCACAGTTGATTATGGTAATTTGAGGGTATTTTTTGTTTACGAGGCAATAACCATATTCTAGAGCAATAAATTATAAGGCCAAAGGTGGTTATTAGTCTCTATACAACTTTTACTGTACCAACTACTCCTCTCAAATTATCTTCACACTATAATTCTGGTGAATATATATACTGTTGTTGTTTTTGTTGTTATTCTTGTTATTCTTGTTATTATAATTTTTATTATGGTTTTTATTGTTATTAACATGTATATCACCTTTTATGCAAGCTAATAATTGAATATAGAATGACACTTCTGAATAGGAGGAAAAGCTGAGGGACTTCTTCTCTTATATTTTACTTGAAAAAAGTTGGGTCAATCAGGCCTCATACCTGAATTAGGCATTTGTTAGTTGGTCAGAGAGCAAGAAGTTTTAAGCAAGATTATTACTGAAAATTAGGGCTAGAGAAAATGTCTTAAAATTATCTGTTTTCCTCCACCCCTATAACGGAAAATACCATTACAAAAAATAGATTTCTGAACTGAGTTATTAAAAAGTTAAGTGGGCAACTCTGACCCACATTATTTTAGTCTAAAATTTATTCCTAAATTCTACAATAACTTATTCATTTTAGTAAGGAATTATTGGATACTTACAGATGATCATGAAATTTTGAAGGAGAAAGAACTGATCAGGAATAACTGGATAGCTTTGGTGGAATAAAGGAGCAGCTGTTGCAGTGGAACATGGAGAGGAACAAGTAATTTTGTGGCAAGGTTATGTCTACAACACCTGGAGAATTTAAGTAACTGTAGAGTAGCGCTGTTATATTTTTCCAAGAGTTCATCCAAGATACTTCAATGTTTTGTTGGCAATTTCCTTAAGTGTAATTAAAAACAATTAAAATGATGAAATTTACTTTGAAAAGTTCTATTATGATCATATAATCCAGTCATATAATCCGTTCTTATATATAACTGTAACAGGGAAGGGTGGAAAAAACCAGGGGAGAAACAGGTTCGAGGGATCCTGGTTCGTGAATAAACCAAACACTGTTGCTAGTTGGCAAAACAATAGCTATTTATTAGAAAAAGGTGGCAAACAGGGAAAAAAAGGTGAATAAAAACAGGTGCCTGAGAGAAAAGAATTAGGGTGGAGGAAAAAGTGCATAAAAGACCCTAGAAAGAAGGCTCCCCCCCATACTCACCCAGGTGTCAGCTGTAAGCAAGTCTTACCCATCCTAACCAATAATGAGGTCTCTCTGTAGCAGCTGCGTGTCCCGGAGGGGTGGCAGGCTCCCACTTCAAGCAGGCGTCCCCACTGAAAGCAACTTGATCCATCGTGAAGAGCCAACAACCCCTCAGGGAACGTGTCTGCCTTTTATAAAGTTTATTGAGAGCATCTGCCCTGGGGAGGTGTGGCCAGCACCGCCCGTCAGGGGCTCTCAATCCCACCCTCTTGGTTATGTAAGTGCCCCCCTCCTGCGCATGTGTGAGCATCTTAGAAATCCCCTGATGCAGGTGCAGTGAGTTGGGGGGGGTCTTTCCAATTGAGGCTGGGGGAGGCCTTCATCACCTTCCTCATCACTTTGTCCTCCAACTGCCCTTGACGAGCAATCGACCAATCACAACAGACCAATTAAAACAGTTTATACAGAAGTTCTCCCTCCAAGGCCAAATTCACTGCTTTGTCAGCAGACTTGGCAGGAGAAAACATAAGCTTTCGCAGGTGGCTAGGGACAAACACAGACCAAATAATAACATCCCAACTTCACCCCGATGCAATAACATAGGTCAAAAATTCACATTGAGTAGTTTCTTCATCAAATACATTCAGAGAGGACATTCCATACCTGATCATCTCTTAAAGGTCGTAGTGATCAGAAGTGCCTGAGGATTGGAAGAAAACAAATATCACTTTGGTCTTCAAAAAGAGAAAGAAGGAGGACCCAGAGAACTACCCATCAGTCAGCCTCACCTCAACCCCTGGAAAAGTGATGAAGCACCTTATTTTGGAGGCCATGCCTATCTGCATGGATGACAACAAGGTGATCAGGAGTAGTCAGCTTGGATTCACTAAAGGTAAATCATGCTTGACAAACATGATTGCCTCCTGTGATGAAACAACTACCCAGGTCAGTGAGAGGAGAGTGGTGAATATTGTCTACCTCAACTTAAGCAAGGCTTTCAACACTGTCCCCCTCACAAAATCCTCATAGACAAACTCAGAAAGTATGGACTGGACAAGTGGTCAGTGAGGTGGGTTGAGAACTGGCTGAACAGCAGATCCCAGAGAGTCATAATCAGTGGCACAGAGTCTAGTTGGAGGCCTGTCACTAGTGGTGTCCCCCAAGGTTCAATACAGGGCCCAGTATTGTTTAACTTATTCATGACCTGGATGAAGGAACAGATGCCTCCTCATCAAGTTGCTGATGACACAAATATGGGAGGAGTGACCAATACCCCAGAGGGCTGTGCAGACCTTCAGAAGGACCTCAACAGATTGTAGAGATGGACAGAAGAATAGTCTGAAACTTAACAAAGGCAAGTGCAGCGTCCTGCACCTAGGCGGGAATAACCCCATGCGGTACTGGCTGGGGGCTGACCTGCTGGAAAGCAGCTCTACAGAGAAGGATCTGGGGGTCCTACTGGACAACAAACTGTCCATTATCCAGCAGTGTGCCCCTGTGGCCAAGAAGGCCAACGGTATCCTATAGGACATTACCAGCAGGCTGACGGAGATAGCCCTGCCCTCTGGTGAGGCCACATCTGGAGTGCTGTGTCCAGCTCTGGGCTTCTCACTACAAGAGGGACATGGAGCTCCTGGACTAGGTCCACCAGAATGCTACAAAGATGATTAAGGGACTGGAGCATCTCTCTTATGAGGTCAGGCTGGGAGAGCTGGGCCTGTTCAACCTCAAGAAGAGATGACTGAGGGGAGTATCTGAAGGAAGGTGTCAAGAGGATGGAAACAGTCTCCTCTTCCTGTTGTAGAACAAGAAGCAACAGACAGAAATAGGTGGACAGAAAGTTCCACCTGAACATGAGGAAGAACTTCTTTAATGTGTGGGTGGCTGAGCACCAGAGTCAGAGGTGTTGTGGAGTCTCCCTCACTGGAGATACTCAAGAACGGCTTGAATGCAATTCTATCCTGTGTGCTCTAGGATGACCCTGCTCGAGCAGGGAGGTTGGACCAGATGACCCATTGTGATGCCTTCTAACCTTACACATTCTGTGGTTCTGTGATTCTGTAAAATGCTCCAAGTGACAGAAAACACACCAAATATTTCAAGAAGTTGTCTCAATAGGTAATGGCTTACTATTAAGACTTGCAACGTGTCCAATCTTAATGCATAGATTGTTTACATAGGAAATAAAAAACCTGATCTTTGCAATTTAGAATTATCAGAGAAATGGGGGACTGCTTTAATTTATGTTGATCTGCTTCCTTTGCCACAACAAGAGTTTCCTTTAATATTAATATGAAACTGTGGTTATAATGTTAGAAGCATCTGGAGCAGAGCATAAGGTTTTTTCCACTCCTGGAATGTATTGATATTCTCTGGCTCTTTTTAATGTCTTTTCTTCATTTGATGTTTTGAATGCAATGTGGAGGTAGTGAAATTTAACAAAATATCATTCTTATCTTCAAGACGTGCAATGGTGGGGGGCAGTGGGGACAGTCAGCAAACTACAGGTTGGTCAGCCTCACACCAGTGTCAGGTAAGGTGGTGGGAAATATTCCTGGAGACAATTTCTAAATACATTAAACACAAGAAGGAGATCAAAATTTACAAAGGTGAAACTATGGTTAACCAACCATTTACCTCACTACAATGAGATGACTGTCTTGGTGGATGAGGGAAGAGCAGTGGATGGCTTTTGGATGGCTCAAGTTAAATAACAGGAAATTTAGCTGTTGCATGCTAGATGAATGTGAATAACACATGAAAGGAATTCCTTAATAAAGCTTCCATTCTACCAGAACAGAAGTAGCTTTATATTGATAATGAATCAGCAGAGCTGAGCCTATTGGTCTAGAAATATTTTAAAAATAATGAACAGAAAAAATGAGTATTTTACCTGCAAATTACTTAAATCCAAATAACTGACTACCACTATGAAATATATGTATTGAGACTCATTTAAAGCCAATTGCAATTTCTGCTACTTACACATTATCCATATGTGCTAAACAGAGAAAATTTATGTGCCCAGCTCTGCAATCTACCATGTAGCCACTGCAGTTGATCCTTTATCTAATTACCGTACAGAATTTAGTGATCGAGTACCAATATATATTTGAGTCAATTAAGAAAGATATAAGCCAGATTCTTGTCATATTTCTTTGAGTAAGGTTTTGCCCAGCATTTGTTTAGAGATTCTAACTTCATGTACCTTAGCTAACTGGACTTTACTGCTCCTCATGAGACAGGTTCTCAGACACAGATCTTCTTAGCTGGAATTCTATTAGCAGGTTCCGTTTTCCATTTCGTAATTGTGTGTCTTTACTTCTTTTGCTTACATAAATATCATGGTATTAATATCACATCACTCTTTGCTTTCCTTGACTGATGCAAATAGTATCCACGTTTTCAGTAAAAAACCATTTTTAAGTCAATTACTCTTTTATATCAGAAATATAGTCAGGCTTAGTTAATTGAGTTAAAATCCCAGGATTAATTGGTCATATATAATTTCCCAGTGCTCTTTTCTATTTTACTAACATGCAGTTTTAGCCATTTAATGACGTAGCTGAAAAGCCTTCCTTAACTTTAGGATTTCATAGTGAAATGTTGATACAAATACTGAGAAACTAACACTGTTAGAGGAAAAAACTGAAATGAAGGTTTGCTGGTGATAAAGGAAATAAGGGGAGGAAACAGTCATTTGTGCTCAAAATGACACAGACAAAATGCAGCTCTGTTGTAGGTGTAAACTTACATCCTTTAGGTACCAAAAAAAGAAAGTAAAGTAGCACTGAAAGAGGGTCTTTTTTTCCTTTTGAAAGAATCTGGTGAAGATCATTTTAGCATAGGACATATGAAAAGAGGTTTTATACATGGTCTGTAAGAGATGACTGCAAAATCAACAGCTTCAAGATTAAAAAATTGGTCAGAAGGGTTTCATCGGCTTCTACTATGACACTATCAAAATACTGGAATTTGAATGACTGAATTCTCCTCATTACGGGCATACACACTACACATTGCAGGCTTTGTTGTGCGGTTGATACAAAGGCATCCCTGTGTAAACTAAAATAAAAGATCAAGTCTGAGCAGAAATAATCACAAAAGGGCTCTACCCCTCAGGCAAATTAACTGAGTGTAAAATATTTAAAGTATTTATACGATCATGAACTTGTGATAATTTGAAGTGCAGGTGGGTTTTTTGTGGTTTTGTGGTCTTTTTTTTTTTCATATGTGTAGATTGATGTATAATGGAGTATTCTAAAGTGGTTTGTTGATTTTTTTTTATTAGCACTTCTAGAATAAGCATAATAAGTGAGCTAGAAAAGATATGTTTTGAGACATGATCAGAAATACGTGAGGACTTCCCTCTGCTTCTTCGTGTGATCAGTTTCTCAAGTGGTTGTTTGCTGGTGTTTTTGGGTGTTTGTTTGTTTGGGGTTTTTTATCTGTAGGCATCTGTGTCTGGATTCCTGTCTAGGTGAAAATGAATAATGCATTACTTCATTAACTGTCTACCAGGATTGAAGGCTGGACAGAGCCCAAGATGGGCTGGGACTCTGGGCAGATACAATTGGTACAGGCTTGTCAGGGTTTGGAACAGCAGCAAATAGACTGAGAATGAGAGCTCCCCTTAGTCCCCTAATATTTGGCTGACATTAACAATATTAATAAATACTGGTATAGTACTCATTAAAAAAAAAATCCTTTAATTTAAATGAAAACTGTAATCTAAGAATTGGCAAGAAAATAGTAAAATATTTGTGAAATAAGACTTTCCATTCCTGAAAACATAAACAAATTTAATCCCAGTTTTTGGAGTTAGCAAAAATTTTAAGTCAGTGCTATACTACTAATTAGACGGTAATGTCTAGTGAAAAAATTGACTTGTAACAACTGGCTGCCATTGGTTTGGATTGTGATATTCCTAACTCTACCTTCCATTAAAAAAGTATTATTTAAGGCAATCCATCTAAGAGAAGGTCACTCTAAACAAACCTACGTTCTGAGGACCTCACTGCCACCGTCCAACCTTGCTCGGCCCCGGCAGATGAACCTCAGGATTAAAGGGTGGGCTCAGTTCAGCGCACGCTGTGTCTCACCTAAAAAATCCACTGCGCAGGCTTGAAGGGTTAATGACCTTTCCCAAATCTTCGCTCACGAAGACTGGCCATACATTTCATTGCATGTCTTTGAAACAAAAGACAATGAAACTTCAAAGCTTGAAAAAGAGCTTGTACCTAAATAATTAGTTTTGATGTGTTGAAGCAGATAGAGGAAGTGTAGCGCTTTTAATTAAGGTTTTTTTTCATAATACTGGTCTTTGATCATCAGTTACAGTAAAACATAAATAATATCCTCGGGCTTAGATTCAGGCATTTTTACCTTTTCTTGTATTTTCTACACAGGATTGTAAAGAGGGCTTAAGAGACAGATAATATCTAGACACAGTATATTTTAACAATATTGTTACCATGTATGACATTTTAACCTAATATATGGTGTAGAAAAAAAAAGGTAGATCTAAGCTCCTACGACAGGCAGATGATGTTTGAAAAGAGCATTTTATAAAGTCACCCCCTAAGGTTTCTAATGTAGTTTTTAAGTAATAAGATTTGTTACTACCTTACTAAAGTAATGAATAATTATATCTAGCATATATTCTGTGCCTTCTTAGACTTCTTTTTTTTTTGCTAGTGTCATCTTATAAGACAGATGTTTCATTTTCCTGCCTGTCTTTCCATTTGTTCCAGTTCAGTTCATCTTCATGACCACAGAGAACCAGAGCTGTACACAGAATTTCAAATGAGTTCTCAGCGGTCTCATTTATTAAAAACGTAGTACTTCTCAATTCCTGGTAAGTATCTCTCTTGGAGTATTCTGGCCATATGAACTGTTTTCATGCACACCCTCTATTAAACTATTTCCAGTTAATGAGCACAATGGCTTATAGCATTTTTAATAGAATTTAAGACTGTAATTTTTCATTTCTTATGCAAATGTATTTTGTAATTTTCATCCTTTTTTCTGCAGTTGTTTCTCTTCTGTGATATCTTGTTTCTCTGTACTGATAGTGTGTCAGCTTAGTGCCTTCAGCAGATTTCATTACTATACTACCAACTTTTGTGCCATGGTGACTAATTGGGATATTAATAAAAAACTAGATGAAAAGCCAACTTTTGGCCTGAAGGAAGGAATATGGAAGAATGGGCATGTTAATCTTACATTACTTTTCACAGATATTGTCAGTGACCCTGACTGTCAGTTCTCTTACATTCTAAGCAGTAAATGTACAAGTAGATTGTCCAAATCACCTTTAAAAGAAAAGGGCAGTAATTCTGTGACAGACAAAACTATCATATGGTGAATTTGCACAGAAAAAAGCTTTTGTAGGTAAGAACATTGTGCATTTGTTTGCCTTGTAACCTAAATGTCTGAGTCTCTTATTCTTTTCCATACAAGAATCATAATGTCCTCATCTAAAAACATAAATGACTATTGTATTTCTAAATGTTATTTATGTAACAATATTAGTATTTGGAATTAAACAACACATGGAATGGTGTCATATGTTATTTTTTCCTATAAAACTCATAGTAACTGTCAGATGGTTTTCTTGAATTAATATTTTTAATTAAATAAGTATCAATTTCAAGTAAATACATTTGATTTTTAAACTAGTAAGATTAAAATTGTTTAAAATTTAAATGTAAAAATGTGAGTAACCTATTTTCTTAACTTCATGCTTAGGGAAGTCTACAATGAACCTTAAAGTTAATAAATCTTCAGGATAATTCCATGGGAAGTCTGAGACTACAGATATCTCCTTCAGTCTTTATATGTAGTGAAAGCTAACCAACTCTGAACTGATGACTCTTTCACAGAAATACATCAGTTTTTTTTGTTAGGCAAGAGAATTGTGCTGAAGATTATCCTAAAATCAGAAAACCCTGAAAGCATATTTCAATTTTCAAAATAAAGCTGCTCAAAATTAAGTTAAGCAAGCTGGAATTATGTAAATTGTTGCCGTGGGATTTATGGTGCTGAAAAATCTCCTGGAGCAGTTAATTAGGGGTGAGATAAGAAAGGGTTTATTTTGCCAAGGCAGTAGATGTTACAAGACGCACCCCCCTGTGCCTGAGATGTTACATTTTTATAATACCCTCCATCCAATCCCAAATGTGTCCACCCTGTGGCCTTTACTCTGGTCTGCCCCGGGTCCACCCCCTGAAAATGGGTCTGGGGTGCATTTCGGGACCCCCTGTTCATCCCATCTTCATCTCCCTCAGAGCACAAAGGGTACATAGTTATGCAGTTTTTGACCCTGTTCTGTGGTTTAGGTCCTCATATGCTGTTCTGCCAGGCCTTGCCTTGACAAAAGACTAAACATTTCTACTGGATTTGGGAGTAGGATTGGTATAGGGAGCATAGAATGGGGTAAGAGGGTTAAGGAATGTATAAACAAGGGTGCTACAGAGAGAGGGATGTAAGGGAGGTTGCTTTTAGAGTCTACTTCCACTACTTATAAAACTTACAAGTCTTACTAATATTAGAAAAATAATAATAAAAAAAACATTAGGGGCTTAAGGCACCAAAATATATAGCAAAATCTCAAAAAAAAATTCAACAGAGCATAGAAAACCTGCTAACAGAAATGAGAATAAAAAATCAAATTTGGTAAGACTGTAATTTTTTATGAAAAAAATACAAGCTGCATGACTGATTAAAATTGAATGCCTGTTTCATTTTCACAATCTGCATTATTGTTTCAAAAATAATGCAACCATACATTTTATAAGTGATTACAATGCATATACCACTATTAGGAGGAATGCATATTAGGAAGCATAATAGTAACAGTAATAAGAGTAAGCCACATCAATGCAGTTTTAATTCTAAACTACATCATTGATGAAATCTTATTTTGCCCATGTTCAGGTTATTAATACTTGTAAGTTGTCTTGATATCCAGTGCTAAAAAACAATGTGCTGAAAAACAATGTCCATATATAGAAGCAGTATTTTACAAAATTATTTGACTGTACCTTCTTTCTTCCTCATGTACCTTGATGTTATAGGCATACTCTATCTATACATAAGTTTAGGGATTTTATAAGTTGACAGAGAAAAATCTGGAAAAATAGCTTTTCATTTCCATACTCACATGCTTGTTTCTGCTTACTCACAACTACACCAAGAAGTGGCTATGCAAAATGAGGAGACTAAGGAGTGCAGGATAGACAGGGAGCGGTCAGTGATTAGGATAGCAACAAGATAGACGGGAAATCTTGGTTTCTTTCATCTGATGCACGGGGAATGGACTTTCCTGTTCCATAATTCAGTATCAATGGCTGGTATGCTTCCATAAGATGATTAGCAGCCATATGCAAATCTCCAGTGTGAAGCAGACTTATCACACTTTTCCCATAAATGTCTTCATCACTTATAGGTCATACTCAACTGGCTTCTGGACTATTTCTTATTCTCTTTCTGACTTATTTTCTGGATGGAGAAAAATAAATCTCAAAAAACTTAAGGAGGATAGAAAAAAGTCTGGCTCAACTCACTTTGGTAGCAATGAAAATAAAATCTTATTATAAGGTTTCAAAATAGGCATAAGATGTTGTCATGGTTTGAAATTGGCCCCCCCTGGGAGGCTGGGGGGCTCAGAGGTGATTGGTGCCAGGGCAGTGTTCCCTGGAGAGCCAATCACTGTCCATGTTGTTTGCTTCTGCTCAAAATCATATATCACAGCCCCAGAAGCTGTTGGCAGTCTTGGTGTTGTGCTGTTGGTGTCTGCTGAGTGTAGGTGGAGAAGGTCAGGGGGTGGCTGGGCTCCCTTCTCTCCCCCTCTGGGGGGGAAAGGGGAGCCCTGCAGCCCCCCTAACTCTGCCTAGGCCAGAGTTAGAGACAGCATTGGAATGAGTGCATGTTTGTGAGGGATGAGACTCACAAACAACTGGTAAGTGGGAGAGAGAGAGAGAGGCAGGCCCTGCGGCCAGGCCCTCTTCTTCTTTCCCCCCCACCTTTGCAGCCAAGTTGCAGAGGAGGGCTGGTTTTCCCTCTCACTGTTTAGTGAGAGTGGTTGTGAGGCTCAGCATTGGAGCAGAGCCAAGTGGACGGGCCGGAGGAGGCTCGATTGCTAGGGAGAAAAATCCCAGGCAAGAATTGGAGATGGACCCCCAATAGAGAGGGACCCGGAGGATGTCTCTGCCATGATCTAAATGCAGGACAGCCGAAAACCCAAAGGAAGAATCAACATTCCAGGACGCAGACGCTTGATAAGCTAAACTACACTGCAGCAGCCTATGAACCGAGGTATGACATCGAGAGGGAGAAATCACACAGCAGCAGAAAGGCAAGGACTCAAAACTATCTTCTTGGACTTCATGAGGAGGAAAGACTGCAATAAACAACTGGAACTGGGTGAGGGGGGAGCATTCAGGCCCAGAACACTCCCACAAGAGGGACTGGTTGCTTTCCAGCCTTGAAAGGCTTCTTTCTGGACTAAAGTTAAAGGAAGGGGCTAAAAGGACTGACAGAAATGTAAATATATATATATAGTTGCTTTTAGTTTGTACGGTATATTTATTTGTGTAAATAAATGTATATACTTCCCCCCTTCCCCTATAAAAGCCTCTGGCCTGAAAGTTTCTCTCTGGTATTAGGATAAATTGTTGGGAAGGGGTGGGGGGAGCTGAAAATTGGATTTTTGGATTTCTAATGTGGCTCAAACTGCCACAGATGTATGTGACAAAATATGAATAAGAATCTACAGTATAATCTGAACTAGAAAAAAATTACTTCTTGCAAAACATGTGTCCTAGTTACAGGGACTGATAAAAAAAAGCAGCATGACATCCCCTTCTTCATTTACCATTGATATATTTGCAAAAAGGGCATTGCTCAAGTTGTTTTACCCCATTCCAGGCAGAGCATCCTGCTACACCATATCAGTCTAGTCTTCTTTGAGAAGCCAATCCAGCTTCATTGAAACTTCAAAATTAAAGACAATGAAGTGTTTTAAATGAATACCAACATGTTCAGTATACTGAATCTTAGAAAATAATTACTTATCTTGTTGAGAAGACAGCTGCAGGCAATGCAATAATTCCGTGTTAGAAGATACTGTCTTTCACAGAACATATAAAAATACAAATGCCTGTTTCTTTCTCTATAATAGATAATATCCAGTTTTACTTCATAACTTCTGTCTTCAAATTATAAACTAATATCTGTGGGAATAACATAGACTACATCATCATACTGCTTGAAGACTATTCATTGTCCTATTCAGTGGTACTGAGAAAGTAAAATGATATAATGTGCATGCAAATAGATAGTTAGATGCCTATTTAACCTTATTACAAAACATGTATTGTGTTTGCATGAATGTAAATATCATAGAGTATTATAATAAAATAATATCATATCTGACCTTTTAGCACTAGAGATTTTTATTCAATTACTATTAAGGGAGTAACCTATGATAGTGGTTTCTAGATATACTAGCAAAACTTATTCTGCAATTTGTTAAACCACCTAAATCCAAAGTTATTTGAGTACATATTGAAAACCACCAGAATAGTTCAAAAGATTGCAGGAAAAAAATTTGTAACAAAATTCATAATTTTTTGTCGTGAGTTAATCTTTTATTGCCAAGAATCATAAATAAGTAATAATTTATTATTAATTTTTACAACTATTATAGCAAAGTCACGAGTTCCAGAGATTTGTTCTCAGACAACTACAAGAAAAGTGTAGGAAACAGAACAAAGGTCTCTATGTAACCTTTGTTGACCTCACCAAGGCTTTCGATACTGTGAGCAGAAAAGGTCTGTGGCAGATTTTGGAACATTTAGGTTGTCCTCCCAAGTTCCTTAAAATGATCATCTCAGTCCATGAGGATCAGCATGGCCAAGTCAGATATGACAATGCACTTTCTGAGCCCTTTCTAATAACTAATGGTGTGAAATAAGGCTGCGTTCTTGCACCAACACTATTCACAATCTTTTTCAGCATGATGCTCCAAAGGGCCATGGCAGACCTCAAGGATCAGGACGGTATCTACATTCGATACCGTACTGATGGAAGCCTCTTCAACCTAAGGTGACTGAAGGCCCACACCAAGACCTTAAACCATCTTGTCAGGGAGCTGCTTAACACTGATGACGCTGCCCTTGTTGCACACACAGAAGCAGCTCTGTAGCGTTTAACATCTGCTTTGCAGAGACTGCTCAGCTCTTTGGGCTGGAAGTCAACTTAAAGAAGACTGGAGTTCTCTATCAACCGGCACCTCAGGAAGTCTTCCATCATCCCCATATCACCATTGGCGAATCAGAGCTCAAATCAGTTCAACAGTTGAATTACCTAGGCAGCCTCATCTCCTCAGATGGTAAGATTGACGGAGAGATAGACAACAGGTTATATGCAAAGGCATACAGTGCTTTCGGAAGACTCCATAAAAGAGTTTGGTGAAATAAACACTTGAATAAAAGCACCAAGATCAGTGTTTACAAAGCCATTGTGCTG
>NW_016690195.1:6590288-6602007 GCF_001604755.1 Lepidothrix coronata
AGATCTTGCTTTATGGTGAACTTCCCACTGGCTGCCACAAGAGAGGAGCCCTAAAGAAAAGATACAAGGACTCCCTGAAACAACATCTCAACCTTGGCCATATTGACCAACACAACTGATCTACTCTGGCCTCCAACCAGGAGGTCTGGAGACACACCATCTATAATGTTGCTGATGCTTTTGAGAAAGCATGCAGGATCACTCTTGAGGAGAAAAGACAGTGCAGAAAGAATCGTGCCTTGCAGAGTGTACCACCTGGGGAGTCTTTCTGCTGTGCCTTTTGCAACCGGACATGCCTATCTCATATTGGCCTTTTTAGCCACCAGTGCGCTTGCAACAAGCGTAGGTAGTGCCTTCCCAAATCTTTGTTAGCGAAGCCTAGCTATGAAAGTTCCAGAGAATTATTTGTAATGTACAAATTCAAAAACAGTATCACACTCAGTACAGAGAGCAAAATAGGGAATACTCTATTAGTGTATTATGAACTTCTTGCTCATAAAATATTTTTTGTGACTCACATTTTTCCTTTTTTAATTATTCTTTCGATATTTCATGTAGAACTTTTATATGCAATTCGTATCAGTCATAATAATTTAATTATGCCATGTCATACTGACTTCCCAAATGAATGTCGTAGTTCCTTTAGTAAGATTTTCATAAACATATAATACTCTGTTATCACAAGGGGACGAATTTGCAAGTAGAATTGGAAGATAGGGACTAACTTACTAGGTGGTAAATTGCTGCCTGTGCTGATTTTGACTGAGTCAATTTTCTTCATGCTAGCTAGTATGGGACTATGTATTGTACTTGTGATGGAAACAGTGCTGATAACATAGGGATGCTCTTGTTATTGACACAGTGCTTACACAGTGTCAAGGCCTTTTCTGCTTCTCACTCCACCCCAGCAACAAGAAAGATGGGGATACAACAAGAAGCTGTGAGGAGGCACAACCAGAACAGTTGATCTCAACTGATCAAAGGGATAATATATATCATAAAGTGTCATGCTCAGCGTATAAAGCTGGAGAAAGAAGAAGGAAGGCGTAATGTTCAGAGTGATGGCCTTTGTCTACCCAAGTCACAGTTACATGTGATGGAGCCCAGCTTTTGTGGTGATGACTGAACACCTGACTGCACATTGGAAGTGGTGGATAAATTCCTCATTTCACTTTGCTTGTATGCTTGTCTACTTCTTCACATATTAACTGTCTTTTTCTAAACCATCATGGTTTAAACCCATCCAGCAACTAAGTACTGTGCAACCACTTGTCCACTCCTCCTCCACACCCCTGGTGAGAGGGAGAGAAGAATCAGAAAAAGGTAAAAACTGTAGGTTGTAATAAGAACACTTTAGTAATTAAAAACAAGTAAAATAGGAGAAGGAGAAGAAGAAGGAGAAGAAGGAGAAGGAGAAGAAAGAGGAGGAGAAGGAGAAGGAGAAGGAGAAGGAGAAGGAGAAGAGTAATGTAAAGGAAGATAAAAAAAAAACAAGAAAAACAAGTGATACACAATACAATTGCTCACCACTCACAGACCAATGTGAACAATTGTCCCCAAGCAACAATTGTCCCCAAGCAACAATTGAAACATCCTGGCCAGTTCCAGAAATTTATATCATTGTCATATGGTGTCATATGGTGAGCATAGTGTCAAATGGTATGGAATATCCCTTTGGCCAGTTTGGGTCAGCTGTCCTGACCATTGTAAGAACTTAGAGAACACAGTCACCTGCCTCAAACACTGCCAAGACCACAGAAGGAACCTGTTGTAAGACAAGCCACCACAGTGGGAACTTAAGCACAGAAGGGAGGAATCTGAGACCAGAAGGTACTAATTCCAGGCATGGTGGAGGTGAGATCTGCTTAGCATCTGGACAAAAATGCCCGCTGTGGCAAACTTTGGGAAAGGAAACAACTGCTCATACATTTATCACCCTAAGTTATGGTAATGGCATCTGCACCCTGTGGATACCTGGAACTTGTACTGTGTAAAGGTGGTACCCTCCGAAGAATGACTCTGGGACGCCTACCATCAAGAAGCCCAGGGTGAAGATGAACCAACAGGACGTCTCTTCATCCACAGATGGTGACTATATTCTGCTTGGTCTCTTGCTCTCTCTCTCTCTCCCCTCTTTTCTATTTCTTTCTGTCTCTCTACCTCATATTTATTCTTAAATAAAATCTGTATTTTTGACTTTGGCATATGGTCTTGTTTGCACTTCAATTCAGGCACTAATTGGACCTTAATAACTATGCTCCTTCCCAGCTTCTGGTGCAATTCCTCACTGGCAGAGCACGTGAAACTGAAAAGTCTTTGACTTAGTGCAAACACTGCTCAGCAACAGCTGACACATCAACGTGTTAGCAGCTTCATTCTCTTACTAAATCTGAGAGAAAGCACTGCAGCACTGTCACTTGAAAAGGGGAGATTTGTCTGTCAGTGACCCAAGAAAGCCGAGACCCTTGTGACTGACCAGTCTATCAGTGTCCTGTTATGGGGCCCCTTCACTGATCCGTCCTAATGGATTAGAGGGTGATTCAACTACCCTTTTCAGGGAGCTATGCCAACAGCATAGGGGAGACCCCTCAGCAGGCATTCCCACCGTATTCAAGTGTGTTACCTGCTGCTGGTGACTGCCAGTGCCTGGGAAGGACTCACACTAACAGTTTACAGAATAACAGTCTTTATTAATAGAAAATTGTGACAGGTAAAGGTTTAAAGATTTCCAGTGACAGTATCTGGAAAAATGTATTTGACAGTATCTGACTGCAAAAATGTATTTAAAGCAATATATAGACAAGCTGTATCCCCAATAAAAGTATTCAGTGTGCATAGAGTACAGTTCTTACCCAATAGACATCCCCAATGGGGAGAAGATAGGTTTAGCCCTTTGACTGATCCCAGTAGTTACAATGAAGTCTTCCCTAACTTTTTGCCCATTCTTGACTTGATTTTATACTATTTCTTTATGTTTAGCTGGAGCTTGAGTGATTTTAGTCATAAATACCCTTGTTACTGATTGGTGTAAAATTCTCTTGTTTAACTTTTAAATACACAGTAAAAAAATTCAGGGCAAATGCTTAGTGGGGGGTGATTGTACCTTGGAGGTGGATAACTTTGGGATGCAGGTGTGCATTACTATTACAATTATGCTTTAAGGAACCAAATTCATCTGAGGAGAGAGACTTTGCCACAGCTGTTGTCTCAGCAGCAGGACATCTCCCATCTCCCTTGTTTGACAGGTGCTAGGCAGTTTTATCGGTTACAAAGTACCAGCGAGTTCCTCTCCCTGCAAGGATTTCTACACAGACTGGCCAAGGTGTCTCCATTCTGCTCCATCCTCCATTCCATCCCTCTTAGCAGGTACTGACTGTCATATGGGAAACAACTGTGGAGCTGCCAACTGCATTTCATCCAGGACTAACAGCTGCAATTCACCCTAAAATTTCTGTAGCGTTATAACTTCTGTTAGGATGCAAATGTAACTTCTTAGTTTCCTCTAATTTTTACCCCCAACCATCTTCCCACAGACACCTACTGTGAAAAAAACTTTCACAGACAAAACCAGGATATCAATCTACAAGTTTTTTAACTTTTACTCTTCCAATTCTCTCTCCCATCCTACCCAGAGGAAATGAATGAGTGGCTGTTTTGTGTTTAGGTGCTGCCTGGAGTTAAACTCCTAAACTACCCTCAAATGGTAATATATAATTAAAGTTATTGGACTAAACTTTTGTCTGTTATAAACTCATCATTAACTTTATTTAGAGATTTTTTAAACATTACTTTGTGTTGCTTAAACTAAAAAAAGTCAGGAATAAATACATTTCTTTTCCAAAATATTTGTCACTGCAGGCTGGTTTAAAATGTTACTTACATCTAGGAAAAGACAAGTACATTAAAACTTTTTCAAATATTGTGTTGTCATGTGAACAATTGACTTAGCATTGAGAAAGGAAAGAGTGGGTGCTTGTGGGTCACAGGAAAGAGATTAACATCTTGGACAATAAAATAATTTATTAAAATACAGTCAGGAAAATGAAATTAGTAGAGAGTCCAATGTTCTGAATTATAGTCTCCTAAGTGGAATGTCATAAAAGAGTCATGTTCTATATTATCACTGTGTTTAAAATTTGAAAATGGTTTAAGATTTTTCAGACATTTTTTCATTGAGTGAAGAGTGAAGAATGTGTAGAGTATAACCCTCTGAGCACTTTCTAACAAATCTAGTTCAGAATGAAAATTTCACATTTTGATAGACTAAAAATATTTAAATTTGGGTTTTTTAAAATCTAAAATCCCTCATATTCAGTCCAGTCTTGCTTGCCTTAGAAGGGTTGAAGTCGTGTTAAAACTAATATGTATTTTTCCAGAAATTAATTTTATGTTTATAATTTATTCTGGCTCTAACTCCAGGCAACCAGATATTAATGTGTATAGTGTGATAGTGATTATGAAATAAGCTTATAATCAGATCCTTGAACATACAGCAACACTACAAAACACCAAAATACCCATTAATAGCCCAAATAGTAAAAAAAATGCTTGGGAAGTTCTTAGGTATGATGGTTTAGGCATTTTATATGGCTGCATTCCTGCATTAGATTTAATAATAGAGCAGACACTTGTCAGGCTTTGTGTTTAAGGGGAATGGGGGAATGTTGAAAAAATCAGGAATTGAATATATTGCTGAGACACTTATCTTGCAGAATCCATGACCACAGTTTTCCTGTTTTGTCAGCCACTGTGAAATATGTTACACAAGGTTCTTGTGACACCTCGAAGGCACATGTTCCAATCTTCTCCTAGTGAAGTTGCATGTAAAATTTCAATTTTCCTAGTGAAGTTGCCTTTGAATCCTATTATTGTATGGGCAGTCACTTTTGCAGGCTTTTTTTAACCTTAAAATAAGGCATTCAGCATAATTTTCCTGAAACTATGATTTGAATGCTTCTAGGATAATCTACAAAAGGACACTGAAGGGGCACAACTTAGATTGCTAAAGATTATAAGGGACCTTCCTAATGCAGAAGGGAACAAGATAAAGGTGGCACAGTTCATTCATATACGTTAAACAGGCTCCAAAGTGTTCTAAATTACTGCTCATGAGTCCCGGAGAAGGTGAATTAGATTTGTGAATCACTTAAAGGAGACAGCGATCTCTCTGATCACTTCTCAGGTAGGTGGATAGTGGTGGATGAAAAATTGAGTAAGACCTGGAAATGTGTGCTTACTACCCAGAAAGCCAACTGTACCCTGGGCTGCATCAAAAGCAGCATGGCCAGTGGGTCAAGGGTAGGGATTATTTCCCTCTGCTCCTCTCTAATTAGAGCCCACCAGGTGTAATGAGTCCATAAAGGGGACCTATAAGAAAGGTCCCTTCCAATCCAAACTGTTTTATGATACTATGATGCAATGATTCTATGTTCATGAGTGGACTTATCAGTGCATGTGTTTAAATGATGTGATCATTAATAATCAGAAGGGAAACCTTGGGGATATAATGCCTATCTATTTTTACATTATTCATGTAAACATCAGTTCAGTTTTCAGTGTCAATTAATAAAGCAAATAATAAGTTATTTGAAAAAAGCAGGGTATATAATTATTATAAACACGGAATTTCCCTCTGAATGAATACATTCTGCAGCACTATTGAAAATAAGGGGAAGGTCAACAAACATAATTGAAAGTATGGCATCAGATTTTCTAATGTCCATTCTAATTTAACTATCCTATAATCCTATGAGCTGTTATAGTTCTTTAGAAATTACCTATAGGACAGGTGACAGTGAAAATATAACAGAAAATATAACCCAAGCATGGGAATCTACTACCTATTAACTGTTCAATTTCCTTTAGCTGAGCAAAGCATTGCTGAAGTCTTCAATTCAGCCTAATAAGAAACAGTGTTCAATAACAGAGTTATCTACAGAAAAATAAGACAGGAGACAATGTAGGCAAGGAAATCAAAGTCTTGGATTTAAAGTCCTGGCAAGCAACAGTACAAAACTAGAATTAAATAAATTATTTCAAAAGCTGCAAGAAGGGAGATATTACAAGTTAAGTAGATATTCACTGACACCAGAGCTAGACTAAACCTATGTCGTTTGGGGAACTCTGAATGAATCATCATTAATTGGAAACTGATAAGGCCACTCTGAATAGGGCCTTTAGGCAAATGCTTTATTTGTCAAGATATTTATGATCAGGTCTACTGCCTAGATTTTAGAGTCTGACTGTAGGGCAGAGGGACTGTGCCCTACAGATATAAATGTTCCATGCTGGATGATGACTGGGAAGTGAGTGTTATGTGTTTATACTTTCCACCTTGTGCAATAAGGTTTAGAGAGGAACAAAGACCGAAGGGAATAATAGAAATACTTAAATTACTGTCAGGGAAAAGAACAATGAAGTAATGATTTTTCAAGGAGCTTAGTCTTTGAGTTATAATATGGCTACAGAATAAAAGAACAACATACAACTACAGAGACCCACTGGCATCCACATATTCATCTTGTGAAAGGGCACTGGGGTTAAACCATCTAGAAGCTGTCTCTTCAATTGCTTAAGAAAGCTAAAAGAATAGTGATCTTTTTCTAAGGCCTTGTTACACTGTATAGTCCCTGCAGGTGAAAAAAGATAATCAGACTGACAAAATTCAGTGAATGGACAGTTAGTGCTTTGTACTGCACAAGCCAACAGCCTGGAGACAAGGGAGGAATGTCAAGTCCCAGCTTATTATTGCTTCACTGGGCTTTTTAACTGTTGCTTTTTCCAGCTACATAACATTGTTGATATTTTGGATGTCACTTGAATCTATTCCTGCATGCTTAGCTCCTTTTAAATGTTTGCTTTAAGCACTGGAGCAAACTGTAATCTCAGTTAGTGTAAAACAAGAGTAACTCCAGTCCACACACTGGAGTGACATGGTATAAAGCTAAACTCAGTTCAGAAAGAAACTCACTGAATATATGCTGTGAACTTTATTAAAGAGTCTTTTCTGGCACAGACTTACATGAAATTATCACTGAAAAACCTTTATATAGCTATCCAATATCTCTACAGCATGTATGTTGGTTCATCCTTCTGCAAACAACAAAGCTATTCTTCCCTGTGTTCCTGATTCATCCAGACATTCCTCTGACTCCCACATTTTCTTCTATGTTTACGTGCCTTGTAAGGAACAAACATTCTAAAAAAGCTCTCTAAAAATATGCCCAAGAATTTCAATGCCAGAATGAGAAATTCGTAGGTTGTTACACTCAAAGTCTTGTTTATGGGCAAGGACAATGATCACTTTATATCCATATAAAGCAAATACCTTATTGTTATAATTGAAATCTAATAATTGTTAGCCAAATAATTATTACAGAAAAATAAAAAAATACTAATACACTTAAAATTGTAAAATACACATTTCTCAGCTGTTACTGCTTCTTCTGGTGTTACACTTACCCTTCCCCTGCTCCTCTACCCTAAGTTTTTTCCTGGTGTTGGTGTGCGGGATGGAGTGCTACTGGGAATTCTTAGCCTCTGAGGTACTTTGTGAAGACAGAAAGATATGTTTATAGTTTCTTCATCCTCTCTCTATAGTCTCCTAGGAGTCATTTTCATGTTTGGTATGATCTTTCTTTAGTAACCTGCAGCTCCAAGTTACTTCAAAATTAGCTATATATGCTGCTTTTTATATATGTTAAATACGTGCTGTCTGTTCTCTTTGTTACCCTCAGAATCAGTTTTGTCCAGCTCCAAGGCTGCATTTCTTCAGCTGCTCATGTATAAGTTTTTTACAGCCAAGGGGTGTCTAGTGAAAAGCCCATGTCTCATGCCTATACTCCTCTATGCTGCATCCTGTTTTTGCATTTTTCAAGGACTGTGCTTTCATACCAAGCCTGTATTTCTCCACCCCTACATCACTTCTACAATGGAGTGAACAGCATCAGTAGACAAGGGAAGAGTAACTGATGTCATTTAGTTTGATAACAGTTGTCCACAACATTCTTACCTCTATAATGGAGAGATATGGGTTTGAAGGATAAAATATTCTATGGAGAAGGAACTGGCTGAATGGATGCATCCAAGTTACGGTCAATGGTTCAAATGGAATGTCCAAATGGAAATTCTCAAAATGGCACTGATCTTCCTCAAGGGTCCATATCTTAATTCATTACACAAATGGTGCAATTGAGTGCATTCTCAACAAGTTTGCAGATGACACTGAGTGGTGCAGTCAATATGCCTGAGGGAAGTGATACCATCCAGCTGGAACTGGACAAGCCTGAGGAATGGGCAAATGTGAACCTCATGAAGTTCAACAAGGCCAAGTGCAAGATCCTATACCTGGATCAGGGCAATCAATCCAAAGTATCAATCAGACTGAGCAATGAATGTGTTGAGAGCAACCCTGTGAAGAAAGACTTTGGTAATATTTGTGGGTTTGCATAGAACAAACCTGACCAACCCCAGTCCTAAGCCTTGCAATCTTGTTCAAAGACTGCTACTAGCAATGACAATACTGTATGATTAGGCTATAAACTAACAGATACAGCTTCCAGTTCCTGCTGTGGCTTATACTTTGGGGTCTTTTGGAAGCAGCTGATATGTGTAATTAAATGTGTCTGTATCACCTAACAGAACAAACTACTAATCTCTTTTTCCACTATTTACTTTTCACTAAGGGTTTCTGGTTTTTTGTTTTGGTTTGGTTTGGGTTTTTTTGGGGGTTTTTTTGTTTTTTTTTTTTTTAACTGGGGAGGGATAATGTAGTGTCACTACTTTTCAAATAGACAGAGAAATATAGAATTCATCTGTCATTGTCTACAAATGTTCTCATGTAAATAGCGCAAAAGCATTAAAAAAAAAAAGAAAGATAAGATTATTGGCCCCAGCCCAAAACATATAAGAAGAGCTACAACATGTTGAAATAATTGTAGAATATCAGTTTCTAAAATATCTGTAGGCAGTGAAAATTCTTTATATAAGGCTAAGTCATGACATGTACTTTCCTGCTGTACTCTTTTCTTGTAGTTGATGCCATTTCTCCTACTGTGCTCTTTGCTGTCTGGCTACTGCATCATGAGACAATATTAGCTGAGACAAAGTAAGGTTAAAAACACTGTGGAAATCATCTAACAGATTTGGCTTCTTAAATTGGTCATAGTATAAATTGCAGCAATATTAATGAAACTTCACTCTTTTTGGTCCTGAAAAAAGCTGCACTAAATCATGCTATGAAATGCGACTATTAGCAAAAATTATAAATCAGCATTATCAACACTTGATCATATCATTACATATTTGTACTGATTAATTGAACAGCTTTGCAAGTATGATAGTAAGTAACTAAAACTTTCTGCCTCATGGAGAAAGAAATGAATTTTTAACTTGATATTTTCAACAGTTTGATAGCAGCTAAATTCCTGTGGATCTTTTGGATATGCTATAGGAATACAGCAATACATATATAATGATTTTAATTTTTTCTAATAGTTTCTATAAAAAATTCTTAGGAAGATAATTTTAAAAAGTAAAAGAAAATAAAGCTAAAATTCTAAAAATTTCCCTAGAAACCAATGTCCTCAGTTGACTATAAAAGCATGAGTTAGATACCTAAACAATATGAAGCAGAGTTAAACACATCAGCATCCGTCCTAGTCAGAAATCTCCATATTCATATTTCAGTCTTTCTCCTAATTACATACACCTGCACCACATTTTGAAATAATTATTAATCCTTTTTCTTTAAGGCACTGCTAGATGGGTTTTACAGAACAGTTAGACCCTGAATAAATATTTTGTTCTCTTCTGCCTCTGCAGGAACTCTGAACCAGTTTTTATATCTCCTCATAGGTTCTTTATTCATTATAATGTTATAAAGAATTCTTCTATCATCTCATTAGCATGGAAGCAGATACATGCCATAATTAAAGACACAGAGGCAGAGAATATCTGGTACTCCAGCAGGCTGTCCAGAGAGTCACATGGCAGTAGGAGGCAGAGGCTTCATCTTGCTTCAGGTATAGTTTATTGTCTCACATTCCTTTAAAATTACTCTACAGTGTTAAAATTTATAGGTTGACTTTCATGCAACCTTAAACAAGGGAAATACATCTTAAACAAGGGAAAAGGCCCGCGTAAAATGTCCTTTTCCAGTTCTATTGTAGGTCCTCTTTACACAATTATAAGTTGTCCCTGGAGCCTTCTCTTCACCAGGCTGAATAATCTCAGCTCTCTCAGCTTGTCTTCATAGGAGAGGAGTTCCATCCCTCTAGTCATCTTTGTTGCCCTCCTCTGTACTTGCTTGAGCAGGTCAATGTCTTTCTTGCGTCAGTGGCCCCAGAGCAGAATACAGTACTTCAGGTGAGGTCTCACAAAAGAAGTACAGATGGGGTCAATCACCTCCCTCAACCTGCTGGTCACAGTTCTGGTGTAAATAGTGTTGGCCAATGAAGCATGAATGCAGATTCCAATCCTTCAGGTATGAATGGTCCCTGAACATGCTTTCCCAATATCCAGAGAGGTCTACAACCTGTGGTCCATAATTAGCGCTACTAAAAGATGCAGTGACTAATTTTTCACTATTTACTATATGAAAAATATTCAATCATTTAAATTAAATGTTTAAATATCTGCTTTCAAAGACCTCTTAATTCTTCAACTCAGTTTTCAAATCTACTCAGATGCCTAAGATCAATACTTGTAAAATTTTACTTACTGTTCACTATCCTTTTTAGGAATTTCACCATTGTGTTCCTTCCAAAATCCTGCTGAAGTACTTATAGAGAACTTAGGATGACCTTGTAGTCTACTAAAAAAACCAGGTTCAAGTCAGTGTCCTGGAAAATCTAAACAAATATGTTGAAAATGTTTCGACAATGAGGATAATCCTGGTAGACTCACTAAGCCAAGAAGGTAATTAGAAAGGAAAGAAAATAGAAATGAATAGTCAAGCCAATATTTAAAATCTCTGTCACTAAGTTTTCTGATGGATTTGAAACAGACATCTGAAATAATATCCTTGGATAAATGTTCATCTCCACTGTTGATGCTGTTGGGTAGATAGATTTGACCCTCTGCTGCTGGAGGAACACTAGAGCATGAACCACTATAATGTGGAAAGTGGAGCAGATCTGAATTGAAAAGTAAAAACCTTATGACAAACTTTATCATGGAGTGAAATTGCCACATTATAAACAAATGAAGCTATATGATGTTCTCTTGTTGTCTGACTGTGGGTCAAATTCTAACAAAATAAAAATAAATATTTCTAGTAGAGAAAACTAATGTATATTCATCAGTCAACATCAGTGACTAGGCACAGAAAAGCTACTGAACACAATAGATTGGGACTGAACAGTGGAATTAAATCTCAGGAATATCATGAGGACTTGAGACTAATCTGCATAAAAAGTAGATATTTAATGAGATTTATGTAATCATAATTTCAAAGTACTTAAAAAACATAAATTCCCATTGATTTAAACAGGATCTAAGAGTGTAAATATCTTTAACAACTGAATAATAGGCATATATGCCTATTTTTTGGTTGCCAAAGAGATTTAAAGATCCTCAGAAAACATTTCTAGAAGCAAAAATTAATCAGGTTTTCAGAAGTTTAATTTTTCAAGTCTGTAATTTTTCAGGACTCAGCAATGTGTTCCATTTCAACTTTAGGAATCAACTGAGCTCACCACATGCTGTCTCTTAGTGCCAT